>NW_026596069.1:26394023-26407433 GCF_907164565.1 Psammomys obesus
AATATATATATATATATATATATATATATATATAAATACATAATGTTGTTTATACCTATATATATACTGAGTTCCAGGTCAGCCAGGGCTACAAAGGGAAATCCTGTCTCAAAAACACTGCTCCCCACCAAATAGCATAGATCTGTTTCCCAGAGCCTCGCATTTTCTTTAGACAGGATGTGTCTACATATATGCTTACTGTCTTTATGTCTTTCTTGAGACCAGAGTCTTACTATGTAACCTTTGTAGGCCTCAAACTCTAGATTGTCCTGCCTCAGTTTTCCAAGTGCCAGATTTTGCTTATATTTATTACTATTGTTATATTATTATTATTATTTGAGACAGGGTGTCACTATTCACAAGGATCGGCCTGCCTCTGCCTCCTGAGTGCTGGGATTAACAACATGGTTTGTGTTCATTGTTTTTTAATGTATAAATAAGCATAAAAACAGAGTTTTGGTTGTTTTTTGTTTTTTTTTTGGCATGCAGTGACTCATTCTCTCCACCAGGGTTCAGTCAGGCCTAGCCTTTTCAGCCACATGAGAGATGCAGTTTGGTTTTTGTTTGTGTTTTTTTTTTTTTTTTTTTTTCTAATTACAAAGTTGCTTTTTAATACTTTGAGGTATGCCCCACAGGAAAAAGAAAACAAAACAAAAACTGGAAAGAGTAACTTCACCTTTCGGGAGTGGCCCAGTGGAGAGAGGTTACCTGAGGGCAAAGAAGCATGAGAGGGACCTTCCGCAGACTCAGGACTGGCTCCCGGCACAGAAGCAAGGGCAAAAGGGTTGGTCACGAAGCCACTGAGCTACTTGGGCTCCTTCTCACTGGCCTTTTTCGGCTTCTGCTGCAGACCTCTGCGTTCCTCCGCAAACCTTCCCTCAACCGAGTCATTCTGCTTCTTGTGGTCCAGCTCAAGCCTGGTTGCCACAGCTCCGACCTGCCTCGGTTGCATCTCCTGGCTCTGTTTTGTTGACTTTAAAACGTAAGAGCAAAAGTGTTAAGGGAATTTCCTCTGAAGAACCCCTACCCTGCTCTGCTAAAGGTTTGGGTTTAGGTAGTGAGGAGAGAACTGGGTCTTTGTAGGACTTCTATTCCATCATGGCTTGAGGCCAGAAGCATCCATAGAGCTTTCATAGTCACTTAAGACACACCTCCTTCCTTCTCTGTCTTCCTGTCTCTCCTTCCTTTTTTCTTTCTTTGTTTCCTTTTGTCGTGACCACTGAACTGTATTCCTAGGTGTTTTTACGTATATATTTTTGTTTGTTTGTTTTGATTTGTAGACAAGGTCTCACCAAGTTGGCCCTGGAGCTTACACTGAAACCTAAGCGGCATTGGAATGGTGGCTCCTCTTGAGTAGCTGGGATTACTACCAGCGCCTGCCAGCTCTGGCTATACCTCTGTTATTTTATATTGAATCAAGGAATAGCTTTACCTGGCATTTCTTATTTTATTTTTACCATCAAAGAAATTACTTCATAATTTAGATGATTTATCTGCCTTATTTTTTTTAATATTTATTTTATCTTAGTTATATGTATGTGTGTTGTGGATATAAACATGTTTTTGTTTTGGTCCCAGGTGTGGGATGTGGGACTGATTCAGATGGTCCACAGCAGCAGACTGTTTGCTTCATGTGGGCTCTGAGAGGAGCTCTTTGCAAGCTGCAGATAGTTTCTTTTCTTTTCTTTTCTTTTTTTCTTTTTCTTTTTTTTTTTTTTTTGCTTTAAGACATATTTATTTATTTTTGTTAGTTACATTTTTAAACCCTCCCTCCAAAACTGTGTAGCTCAGGCTGGCCTCAAACTCATGATCCTCCTGCCTCTGCCTCCTTCAGCAAATCCTGCTGGTGTGTGCCACCACAACTGACTGCAGATAGTTTCAATCTGAGGACTCTGGAGAGAGAATAAATGCCAAAGCCCAGATAGTGTGGAGGTCAGAGAAAGAACAAGGCTGCTTCTGCTTTCCCCTTGTTGTTCCTAGGTGCTGTTGTAGATCTTTTGAAACCAGGATTGGACTGGCTTCAAGGAACCCAAGAACCCTAACCAGGAAGCAGCTAAGAAAGAACTGCTCTCCTCTCCCACTAACGCATTCTCTCTCCTACCTGGTGTTGGGATATTGGAAGGGGTTGAGGTGGAGTAAGGAGAAAAATATATAAGAAACCTAAATAAAAGAGTCTTTTTTAAGTACGCCAACAAATGGTGCCCAGATATCAGGCTTAAAATAATGAGTAATGGCGTACAGGAGACAGTAGGGTGTGGATAGATGAATATACCATTTCAGGATATGCGCATAAGGTTTATTGCAGCTGCTAACGCTGGTTTTATTTCCACTTTACTCCCAGAGGGATTCTCTGGTTTTGTTTCATTGCAGAGCTGGCAATGCAACTAGAAAATTAGTGAGTAGGGTTTGAAAGCGTCTTCGGTAAAGGGAGAATACCTGGGAACTAAGAGCTGGAATTCTCCACAGTTGTGGCCCAGCC
Source organism: Psammomys obesus (assembly GCF_907164565.1). Lineage (NCBI taxonomy): Eukaryota > Metazoa > Chordata > Mammalia > Rodentia > Muridae > Psammomys > Psammomys obesus. Next base: position 26,396,503 of record NW_026596069.1, read on the forward strand.
CTGCTCTGAGTACTTTTGGTGTCAAGTTCCCACAGCCTCTGGGCAGGAAGAGTAGAAGGCTGTACAGGCTGAAAAGGTTAAAGGCAAAAAGCTTGTTTCAAGAACAGGAAGAAGCACCCCGACTCTTGCTCAACTTCGCCGAGTTCTTAAAGAAGTGCTCCGAGAGCTGGAAGGCCATGTCTGCAAAGGAAAAGTGGCAGTTTGAAGACCTGGCCAAGATCGACAAAGCTCCTTATGACAGGGAGATTTACATTCCTCCTTACTGCATGAAAAAGGGATGAAAAAGGGAAGAAAAAAGATCCTAATGCTCCAAAAAGACCACTGTCTGCCTTCTTCCTGTTTTGCTCTGAACATCGCCCAAAGATCAAAAGTGAGTACCCGGGCCTGTCTGTTGGAGATACTACAGAAAAGCTGGGTGAGATGTGGTCTGAACAATCTGCCAAAGATAAACCACCGTGTGAGCAGAAGGCGGCTAAACTAAAGGAGAAGTGTGAAAAGGGTATTGCTGCATACCGAGCTAAGGGTAAAAGCGAAGCAGGAAAGAAGGGACCTGGGAGGCCAACAGGTTCAAAGAAGAATGGACCGGAAGATGAGGAGGAGGAGGACAAGGAAGGAGATGATGAAGATGAGGAGGAAGAAGATGAGGATGAAGAATAAATGGCTGTCCTAAAATGTGTGGAGTGTCTATATGTGCTCAGGCAACTATTTTGCTAAAAATGTGAAATTCAAGTGCAGCTCAACATTAGCATCAGTATAAAAACTATAGATTTTTGTATAGCTGATGAGATTCTTTATAGAAAAAAATACTTTTTTTTAAAGAAGGGGTTTGTAGCTTTTTCAGGGGCTACAAAGTACAGTTAGATTTAAAGCTTTTGATGTTGAATGTTCCTAAATATTTAATGGTTTCTTTAATTTCTTATGGTAGCAAAAACAAAACTTCATAGGAATTTGTATTACCAGTAAATTTTTTAGGATGTTGATTTTTTAAAATTTGTAATAAAATTATATTAAAAAAAAAAAGAAAGAAAACAGATTAATCTTGATCAAACTGAGCTGCCAGAGGAGGAGCCTCAGGTTAAAGATTAACACCATTAGCTTTTCCAGTAGCTGCCAAAAGTTTTAGATATCGAAATGCTCAATGCTGCCTCAGAGCTTAAAATGGCTGGTGTGTTAACTCAGAAATATGGTAGGTTCTGGTGGGACTGGTTTCTCTGCAAGAACATCTGGCTAACTTCTGGCCTTTAGGAGCTTAGCTGGAGGCTCAATAGTAAGTTGATCCAGACAAGAGCAGCTGAAAGTCATGAGGTTATAGAAGAAATTATATCCAAAAGGGCTTGGTTCCTTTATTGTCTCCTTCTGAGAAAGCAACAGCAAGTTTCATTTATACTGAAAGAACCTTCCCCACCCCCCCTTTTTTTAAACAGAAAAGAGGAAAATGTTGTGGATATAAACATGTTTTTGTTTTGGCCCCAGGTGTGGGAGGGGAACTGAATCAGATGGTCCACAGAAGAAAACTATTTGCCTCATGCAGGCTCTGAGAGGAACTCCTTGCCAGCTGCAGATAGTTAAAATCTGAGGACTCTGGAGAGAGAATAAATGCCAGACCCAGAGAGTGTGGAGTGGGAGAAAGAACAAGGATGCTCCTGCTTCCCCCCTTGCTACTCCTGGTTGCTGTGGTGAGACAAGAAGTTGGAGATTTCCTGAAATGAAGATTGGACTGGCTCCAAGGAACCTGATGACCCTAACCAGCAGGAAGCAGCTATAAGAATTGTGACTCCTCTTCCACTAACCCTTTCTCTCTCGTACCTGGTGTTGGGGTATTGGAAGGGATTGAGAAGGAGTAAGAAGAAAAAGATATAGTAACAGTAAATAATTTTTTTAAAGCACACCAATGTCTGTGTGTGTGTTATATGTATATGAGTGCAAGTGTCCTTTGAAGCATGCATTTATCAGTTCCGTAACAAGCACTCCTAACACTGAGCCCTCTCTCCATCCCATCTGCCTCGTAGCTAACAAGCAATTAATTCTTAATACTTGCATGCATCCTCATGGGCAACAGAAGAGGTCCTGTTGGAGCTTAAACTAAAGCTCTAGGTTACAGACAGAACAGGGTATTTCGGGAGCCATAAGGACACAGTTTTGCAGAGGGTTATGCTGAGGGGCATAGATAAAAAGTTGAGGCTGATTCTGAAATAATCTTGTGTGCTATGAGGAAATCCAGAGCGGTTACCAGATAGTCAGAAGCTGTTTACAGCAACATGGGGATGACAAGTTAGATTCTCATGCAAAGGTAAAGTTGGAAGCATCATGGAGCATGAATTAGAAGGGATCAGATAAGCAGAGAATCGAGGTCTTCTGCCACCAGGGTTCTCGGAGAAGTCATATGACCCAGCTGTGTAATAGGTAGATGTCTGCTTAGATGGGGAGGAATGAAAGTGATCCATAATTTTCTTAGGAGGGGATCTAGAAGGAGAAGCATGTTGGGATTGAAGGAAAGTAAGTTTAGGGAAGCTAAATTCGAGATGTCTATGGGGCAACCATGTGAAAATGTCCTATAGTTTTATGGATATTATTTTATTTATTCTTTGATAATTTCATACATGTAGATAATGCATCTTGGTCATATGCACTTCAGACTTTTCTCTCCTTTTTCTCCCAAGCACCCTCAATGTGTCTCTCCCTTTCATTTATTCCTCCTCATCTTGTTATATAACCAACTGAGTCTAATTACTGTTGCCTGTTGAAATGCTAACTGTTCTTGCTGGCCTGATCTTGGGCAGGTCTTGTGTGGGTAATCATAGCCACAATGAGTTCATGAGCACAAAGACTACAGAAGATGGCGCGACATTCCTTCCCATTCTCCAGCCCTTATGTTTTTTCTGCCTCCTTTTCTGTGATGTTCCCTGAGGCTTGAGTAGTGGGTTATTGTACCCAAGGTTGAGGGTAGCAGTAATCTATGAGTGTAAACATAGATACTTCAATTGAAGCTTGACAGCCTTTTTTTTTTTTTTTTCAAGACAACAGTAGTAATTTCCCTCCTAGGGTCTTTTACCTCCCCAGCCAGGGGTTTTGACCTGGTTTGTAATACCAGGCAAGACTTTTCTCCTGTGAAGCAGGCTTCAAATCCAATTTAAAAGTAGTTGGTAGCCCCACAACATTCAAGCCACTATTAACACACTGGGCACACTGGGCCTGCCAGGTCTGCACTGTAGAAATGCAGAGTTCGCCAATAAATAACATCATTAATGGATTTTTTTCTAGCATAGCATCTCTGGCTCTGTGATATCTAGCCAGTAGGGAGGAAGTTTTCAGGTCAAGTCAGCTAGATTTCTCTATGTCCTGCAACTGAAATGTTCAGCAATAGAGTCTTACTAGCTAGTCCTGGAAGGCAGCTAAAAGCAATGGCAATAGCCTGGGTTGTTTAAGGGTCTCTGGGGTCTCACTGATCAATAACTCAAAGGGAAGCCATACCCTAAGATTTCCAGTTAGTAACTCATGTCTTCTGGGAAAGCATTGTCCACCCATGCAGGCTACCTGTGTTCAACACCCCTCTCTTTTTTTAAATTTAATTTTTGTTTTGTTTTTCAAGACAGATTTCTCTGTGTATCCCTGGCTGTCCTGAAACTCACTCTGTAGATCAGGATGACTTTGAATTCAAAGAGATACACCTACCTCTACCTCCCGAGCCCTGTCACTGTGCTTCGAGTAAAGACATGTACCACCACTGCCCGGCTTTCATTTTATTTTATTTTATTCTTAGTTTTTCAAGACAGGATTTCTTTTCATAGCCTTGGCTGTCCTGGCACTTTCTCTATAGACCAGGCTGTCCTCAAACTCACATAGATCCTGCTGCTTCTACCTGGGATTAAAGGTGTGTGCCATCATCACCCAGCTCATTTTATTATTTATCATTTTACTTATCTATTTATTTATTTATTTTTTTTAGTAGCTCAGGCTGTCCTGGAACTTGCTTTGTAGAACAGAGTCTACACACACACACTTCAAAGAGAGGGATGTTTATAGATGAAGACATCCAAGGAGAGTAAGCAAAACAAGAACAAAAACGAAAGTGTAGCAATATGTAAGGTGGCACGTAAAACACTCAGCAGACCTGACCTGTAGTGAGCTCAGGTGGCCTGGTCAGGCCACCCTATCTGACTCGCTGGAAAGGAGAGAAGAAGGCAGAAACAAGACAGACTGATTTCTTGATTACTCTGTATCTTGAATTACAGGTCGGGTTCCACAATACACAGGGTGTTGGTCTGATCCAAGTGCTAACTGGAGCCCTTTACTATGGGTGGGAGAGGGGTGATGAACTGGGAGCTTGGTGATTGTTCTAGACTATGCCAGGAGTCAGCAGTCAGCAAAGTGTAACCAGAGAAAGCGAGAGAAGGGGGGTGGCCTCAGGAGCTGGCCAAAGGGGCTGCTGGGCTGGCTTGTGTTACGCTGGGGCCTTTGTCCTACTTAAACTGCCCACACAATGGAGCTCCATTACATGCTGACACGGCGTTCTGAATGTGGAGCTCGGATAGAGAGTCTACGTGATGGGGACAAAAGTGAATGGTCACCTGTACCCAAGAATCACATCTCTGTTCATGAATATTGAAATCACTAGAGAGGATGTTTAAACGCGATAAATACAAGTTATGTTAATAAATGGTTCATTCACAAATCAGTTAATTTATACTTTAAGATAGTTAACATATACACAACAGGTTAGCAGACCGCTTGCCTATCATGCACCAAGCTATATGTTCAATCCCAACCCTGCACAAATTGCATATGGATGAACTCACTCATATGAGTGGTAAGGTGAAATCCCAACACTCAGCTGAATGGTAAATTTGATGTCAGCCTGAAGTATATGAGATGTTTTCTCAAAAATAAACATATACACTGTTTAGGCATATCTCATTTAATTTTCATACTCCTCCTCATCTGGTCAAAATTTTATGGAACTCAAACCTGGTTACATTTTAGGTACTACTAAAGACAACAGATGACTAGAACATGGCTACAGGAAACTGGAACCTCAATCATGGTCCACTTTGGGGTAACAATGGCAACTACACAGACCCCACTCTGAAGGAATGAAGACTAGGAGCTCCGCTTGAAGAGTCCTTGAGCTGTAAAGAGCTACCTTCTCCCTATTAGTATAGATGGTGCTTCTGTAGCACTCTGTGGGACTGGGAAATGGGCTTTTGTTCTTGAACAGAGTAGTAAACTTGGGATGACCAGCCCAGGAACATCCAGCTTTTGAAAGGTTGGGCATTACTCACCAAGAGATAACTCATGCAGGTGTAGAGACAGATAATACTGCAAGACATTAATATTTCTGATAAAAGCCAATCATTGTGGAGCATACCTTTAACCAGCCTCTGGAGACAGAAGCAGGTGGATCTCAGTGATGACCAGCCTGGTGTATATTGAGTTTCAGGACAGCCAGGGTGACACAGAGAGAACCTGTATATATATATGTATGTGTATATGTATATGTATGTGTATGTGTATGTGTATGTGTATGTGCGTGTGCGTGTGCATGTGCGTGTGTATGTGTATGTGCATATGCATGTGCATGTCTGGACTTCCAAGTGCATGCAGTAGCACTTAGAAGGCAGAGGGAAGGAGGATCATGATCCTGAGGCCAGCTTCAGCTACACAGCAAATCTGAAGTGAGCCTGAGCTACAGAAAAGACCTTGCTTCAAACAGTGACTGGAGCTATGACTCAGTGGTTAAGAGCACTTGCTGCTCTTCCAGAGGACCTGAGTTTGGTTCCCAGCACCCATGTCAGGAGGCTACAGCTGCCTGGGACTCCAGCTCCAGGAGACATGAGGCCTTTGGCTTCCCAGAACAACTGCATTCACTTGCGTACACACACACACACACACACACACACACACACACACACACACACACACCCCTACAATTAAAAACAATAAAATCTTCAAACAACCCAAAACTTAGAAGACTGAATGCTGTGGTGCATATAACTGGGAGGTAGAGGAGAAGGCCCAAGATCAAGGCTAGTTTTGGCTACATAGATATCCTGTCCCAAAACCAAATAAACAAATAACTAAGTAAGAAACAGGGTAAAGACACTTGTCGCCTGGCTGTGGAGGCCCTGACCATTGAGTTTAAACCATGGAACTCATGTAAAGATGGAAGGAGACAACTCCACAAAGCTGTCCTCTGATCTCCACACACATAACACAATGTGTACACATGCACCAATAATAATAATAAATAAAATGTGTAAAAACAGCATAATTAGTTTTGCTTGTTTGTTCATTTTTTGGTGGTTTCTCTGAGTAACCTTGGCTGTCTTTGACTCCCTTTTGTAGACCAGGCTGGTGCCTTGAACTCAGAGAGATCTGCCTGCCTTTACCTTCCTGAGTGCTGGGACCACAGGTGTGCACCCCCATGTCTGGCTTTGGCATAATTATTTTTGAAATTACACATTTTATTACATTACCCATTCTTCCTCTTGTTCTATAGTTTCTATTGAAAAGGAAAGCTTGAGGAGCTTAAGATGTAGCTTGGTTGGTAGAGTGCTTTAAGCATACATGAAGCCTTGGGCCAAAGCCCCAGTACCACAAAACCAGGTGTAGTAGTTACTTATCAGGTTGGAAGCAGCATGAGCTATGGGTGGACGAGGGGACGAGGAAAGAAAAAAGAAAGAAAACGAATTGATTGCTGAAGTACTGGAGATAAAAAAACAAAAGGGTAGAATCTGTGTTTTTCCCAAACTCTTAAAACAAACTAGGGCTGGTGAGAGGGCTCAGTGGGTAAAACATCTGCTTTACCACTGAGAGAGCCCGAGTTGGAATTCTCAGAGCCCATGTCCTAGCTAGGCCCAGTGTCTCTGTAATCCCAGAGCTCCTGTGAGGAAAGGGGAGGCAGAGATAGGCAAATCCCCAGAACTTGTGAGCCACGAAGTTCCGGTGATGAAAAAAGGAGACCTTGCCTCAAACAGGGTGGGATATGAGAAGCAAGAGACACTAGGCAGGGGGGTGGGGCTGGGTGGGGTGATGGTGGTGGTGCATGCATTTAATCCTAGTGTTCAGGAAGCAGAGGCAGGTGTATCTCTGACTATGAGGCCAGCCTGCTCTGTAGCCCTAGTTCCAGGATAGCCAAGGCTACACAGAGAAACCCTGTCTCAAAAAAAGGAGGGGGCAGAAAGAAAGACCCACAGCATTCTCTGACCTTCCAGTGGCATGCACACACATGCACACATATGCAAACATGTACATACACCCACCCAATTCAATTTTTTTTTAAACTGGGGATGTCCAATGGTAGAGCACTTGTTTAGTTTACAAAAGGCCTTAGGTTCAATCCCCAGCACTGCCAAATCAACAAACAGGCCTATTCAATTTTCCAAGAATGCTGTCGCTTTCTTTTAATCCCAACGTGGAGGTAGAAGCAGGTGGATCCCTGTGAGTTCCAATGTAGTCTGGTCAAGTTCCAGGACAGCCTACATAGGAGACCCTGTCTCAAAAAACAACAACAGCAAAACAAAAAACAAAACAAAACAAACAACAACAAAAACCCCAGTCAGAAGTCTGATAGCTGTTTTGTTTTATTATGTTAAGGATGGAACCCAGAGCTTTCTGCACACTATACAGTGTGCTCTGCTTTCACCTGTTGAGGCTCTTAAGGGGAAAGAGAGGGAGAGAGGAGGAGGAGAGAAAGTTTGATGCTGGCAGCCAGGACAAGAAGCCTGGTCTTTACTCCTTCCTCCCATGTCCCAGTGGGAGCTCCATGCTGAGCACAGTCCCTCCTATGCAGCCAGCCCTGGCTTTGAGTGCTGCTGCTGGGCAGCCTGGCACAGATGTTTGCTGAGGTCACTTAGGCATGGCTGAATCCAGCTCTGGCTGTGCCATAGCTCTGTGCCCACCACTTGGCCCTGTCCACAGGATGCTATGTTCTGAGCACAGAAGCCGTCCTGGCCTACTCCTTCACGCTGACCACTGCTCTGGGAGGCTGCGGCCAGCCGCTCACCTGGGGAAGCCAGCTATCCCTGCCTTGAATAGGACGATGATGTTGTGCAGGTGCTGAGTCTAAATAACTTTAAGAAATAAGCAAAACAGAGAGCAATGCTGTTGGTGTACTTTATAAAAAACTCATTTATTTACGTCTTTTATATCTTTTTCTTATACTCCACCTCAATCCCTTCCAACACCCCCAAACCAAGTAGGAAGGAGAAAGTGGGAGAGGAGGTGCAGTTCTCATAGCTGCTTCTTGCTGGTTAGGGTCGTTGGGTTCCTTGGAGCCAGTTTAATCCTCATTTCAGGAGATCTCCAACTTCTTGTCTCACAACAGCAACCAGGAGCAGCCTTGTTCTGAGCTCCACACTCTCTGGGCTCTGGCATTTATTCTCACCCCAGAGTCCTCAGATTTTAACTATCTGTAGCTGGCAAAGAGCTCCTCTCTGAGCCTACATGAGGCAAATAGCCTGCTGCTGTGGACCATCTGAATAAGTCCCACATCCTATACCTGCACCAAAACAAAAACATGTTTTTACCCACAATAGAATGCTACCTGGCCAACCTCTCAGTAGGCCACATTGACTGTGAATGAGGTATGTCCACTATATTAGAAGCAACAGCTCAGGATTTGGGGAGACTTGCTTTATCTCTGAATCCTCCCTAGGTGGATTGTAGTAGTCACCAGCCCATCATAAAAGAAACCTCATGACCAATAAATTGTGACAAGAAAAGCTTTTATTTTAATTCATGTTTCTAAAGATTCCAGTCCAAACCTGAGTGACTCCATGGCTTTGGGCCTCTGGCAAGTGCATCACCCTATAGGTGAGAATGTACGGCAGAGTACGGGGCTTTCATCAGGAGGAAGAAACTAGTGTTGGGAAAGCCCCTTTGAGGCACTCCGCCTGGACATAAAGGTCTCACGAAAGGAGCTGGGTGTGGTGGCGCACACCTTTGATCCCAGCACTCAAAAGGCAGAGGCAGGGGCATTGCTGTGAGTTCCAGGCCAGCCTGGTCTACAGCCTGAGTTCCAGGAGAGGCAGGCTACACAGAGGAACCCTGTTGGTAGCTGGATGGGAGAACTTAATTGTTATTCAAGCCATTTCCTGGGCAGATAGTGGAACTCTGGAAGGAACGAGGAGTTGGGGTGAGGGCTAGGTCTCACACAGGGATTAGGCTGTGAGCTGGTTTTCTTCATGTTCCACCTGCCATTCACCATGCTCCCTGTCACTTCCAGCCGTGACTGGGAGGCAGGTAAGCCTGGCAGACTTTCTGTGATCAGTAAGTCACTTTGTGGGATCAGTAGCAGTGGTGTCAGACTCACTGCTCAAGGGAAGCACAACCTGCTTTCATTTAAGAAAAGATTTATTATGTATACAGTGTTCTGCCTGTATGTACACCTGCACACCAGAAGAAGGCACCAGATCTCATTATAAATGGTTATGAGCCACCCTGTGGTTGCTGGGAATTGAACTTAGGACCTTTGAAAGAGCAGCTAGTGCTCTTAACTTCTGAGCCATCTCTCCAGCCCCTGCTTTCATTTTTTTTTTTTAATTTTTATTTTTTTTAAGTCTAGGCTAAGGCAGGGTGTAGTGGTATGCATCTAAGATCCTAGCTACTCAGAGCCTGTGGTGGAAGGATTCTGAATTCAAGGCCAGTCAGGACTATAGTTGGGCCTCATCTCAAAAATAAATAAACTAAGCTAATGGAAACCAATTAATATGCTAATTATGTCCATATATGTAAGATCTAAGTCACTTTTATGAGCTTATCTCCAGTTAGCGATTTGTTTAATTAGATTTATTTATTTACTAGAATTATTTTTGTTTAATTAGATTAATTATTGTGTGTATGCCAGGGCATGTGTGTGGAGATCAGTGTACAACCCGAGAGAATCGATTCTTTCCTTTCACTGCGTGGGTCTGAGGAATCGAACTCAGGTCGTCAGAATTGGTGGCAAGCACCTTACCTCAGTGGACCATCTCACCGGTTTTCTTTATAGTCCAGTCAGGTTTCAAATACTTATGTAGCCCAGGCTGGCCTCCTATCTCAGCCAGTAGAGTGCTAGGATTCCAGGTGGAGCCATCACATCTGGGTAATTGTTGACACGTGACAAGGAATAGAGAGGAGAGGTTCTTTGCTGCAGACAAGGAAATCTAACCATTGGTGATGACTTAGCTCCCTTTGATCCCTCTTATAAAGAGCATTCCAGGTTGTGAGAAAATGTTTTTTTTTTTTTTGTGTTACTAGAACCCTTATTGATTGTCTTCTGTGTATTAAAGTGTTTTGCTGTGTGAGACAATTTATCTGACTTTTAATCTACAATATTTGTTTTTTGTTTGTTTTTTATTTTTTTGAGACAGTTTCTCTGTGTTGCCTTGGCTGTCCTGGACTCCCTTTGTAGACCAGGTTGGTCTTGAACTCACAGATATCGGCCTGCCTCTGCCTCCCAAGTGCTGGAATTAAAGGTGTGCCTCCCACATGGCATATTTGTTATTTTCAAAATATTTTTTTTTGATGCAGAAGATATTGAGCCCCAATGAGTTTATATTAACTTGATTCAACAAAAATTTAGCTTCTTTTTCTGAATGTCAAGTACTGGTTGTGGTTGTGAACAATCAGATGTGGATTATCCTAGATTTTATCTGGTCAGGGAATTTGCTACCTACAAAGTAAGAATGCAAGGGTTACCGTTAGAACTACTGCTTTTTATCTGTCGGGGACGCAGAATACCCTTTGTTCATGGCCTCTCTCACTGGCTTATATACACCCCAACTTGTTTACTTTTAAACTTTTCAAAAGATTTATTTATTTTAAATTTATGCATATGAATGTTTGGCTGTGTGTGTATGTATGTACATGTGTATGTATGTATGAGTGTGTATGTATGTACGTGTTTATATGTATGTGTATATGTATGTATGCATGTATGTATGTGTGTATAT
>NW_026596069.1:26407443-26442644 GCF_907164565.1 Psammomys obesus
TGTGTATGTATGTATGAGTGTGTATGTATGTACGTGTGTATATGTATTTGTATATGTATGTATGCGTGTATGTATGTGTGTATATGTATGTGTGTATGTATGTATGTATGTATGTATGTATGTATGTATGTATGTGCATTACCTGGGTGCTTGGTGCCCACAGAGGTCAGAAGAGGGTGTTGGATTTCCCAGAACTGGGGTTATAAATAGTTGTATGTCATCATATGGGTGCTGGGAAGCAAATCTAGGTTTCTCTGTAAGAGAAACAGGTGCTGATTTTAACTGCTTAGACCTCTCTTCAGCACCTATTTATTTATTTTTTGAAACAAGGTCTCAACTATGTATCTTCAGGGCTCTCTTTGAATTCAGAATCCTCCTGCCTCTACTTCCCATGTGCCAGAATGACAGGCACATATCAGTGCCATATTGGCTTCTCTGTGTGGTTTTATTTCATTTGTATGTATTCTGAAAAGTGTATTTTTACTCAAGTTGAACCCAGGTTTCCTGCAAAATAGGTATGCACTCTACCAACCAGACCACATCCTCATCCATTTAGTCTGTCTGTCTGTCTGTCTGTCTGTCTGTCTGTCTGTCTATCTATCTATCTATCTATTCATCTATCTATTTCAACACAGGGTTTCTCTGTGTAGCCCTGGCTATCCTGTAGACTAGGCTGGCCTTGACCTTTTTATTTGTTGTTGTTGTTTGTTTTTTTCCTTTTTTCGGGGGTGGGCGTGGGGGTTTGAGACTGGATTTCTCTGTGTAGCTTATCTGTCCTAGACTTGATTTGTAGACCAGGCTGACCTCAAACTCACAGAGATCTGCCTGCCTCTGCCTCCCAAGTGCTGGGATTAAAGGCCTGCGCCACCACTCTTGGCTTTTTTGTTTGTTTGCTGTTTTATTTAATGTTTATAAAAAGATTGTCACAGCCTTGAGACAGTCTTCCTAAATAGCCCTGGGTTAGCTTGGCTCTTGTTATATTTATATAGCTTAGGTTGCCTTGAGCTTGGTGCTTAAGGCTCCATGCCCGACTGGGAGATCCATGCCAGGCACAAATCTCTCATCCCATGTGACTGACCCTGGCTTTGAGCATGGGTCGGGGAGAGCCTGGCACAGATGTCTGGGATTACCTTCTGCCTTTACTTCAGTAGTTCTGTCAATCATACCAGCAGATGGACAACTCCCTAGAACTTCTAAAACTATTTTCTTGCTAAGATTTATCCTTATTATTGAGTGTCACTGACTATTAATATGTGTTGACTATTGAGTAACATTCTTGTTACTACTGACTGTACATTTTGTCATTTCATTCTCCTGTTGATGAAAGTCTGGGTCACTTTCAGTTTTTTGCCACTGTGAATGGCTGCTCTAAACATTCTTGTACATTCTGCTAGTGTGTCTATAGATGAGTTTCTCTTGGACAGACAAGTGCAGCTTTTGGGTCAGAAAATATGTATTTGTTCATGGTGCAGTACTATGTATCAAAGGGTCTACCTTAACTATTCTACCCAGTGCTTGAAACTATTTCTGTCATTTTGTATGCTTACCCAACCTGCTCCAACATGTCTGCTCCTACTGTCTGAGGGTGTTTTCTGGAAGCAGCACAAACCCTGTATTTTCCAGGGTTGACAGAGGTGACTGGGATCTGGGGGCATCACTGGGTGAAACGTAAGAAAGGATACAGAACCTGAAGTCAAGAGACTTGAGGTGCTCCTGCAATGTCAGAGAGTCCAAGGATGTTTCTCCTCCATCAGTTCCTTTGAGTGCCTCTGAGCTCAGCAACACCTATTGCTGCTCTGTAGGTTACAGGGGCCTTCCACCATTCACCCAAGCTACATATTGCAGGAAGACAGAAACACAACTCCCTAACCTATGTTCAGTCTCACTCCCCACTGGAGGAGAGCCTTTGTCAAGGCCATCTTGCAGGGTCTGTTTCCCTCCATTCCTTCACAAGAAAAACTCTGGTGGCCTGTATGACTTGCCCAAATGTAGAGGCACTCCATACAGCCTCCTCTCCTAGTCACATGTCTATCTCTGAGACTGAACACAGATGAACCTCTTTCTTTTTCCTTGACCAGCGTGCTTCCCCAGATCCAGCTCCCAGACCTTAGTGTGGGGATTGAGGCCAAGCGCTCCTGCGTCTTGATCACAGCTGTCCTGGAGCACACACTCTAAGTTGCTTCACCAGATGGTGTTTCCTTTCATTCATCACTTCCTGTTACCCCTCATGGCTTAGTAAAGTACACAAGGTGATGATGGAAGTGTAATAAGTGCCATCTTTCCTCCTTCTAGGACCCCCAGCCCCACTTTCAGCTTAGGCTTCCTCCCTCTCTCTCCCTCCTGCTCTCTCTGCTCTCTCTTTGGTTTAAAAGGGCAGGCTAAGGTTTTGGAAGGGGAGGTGCTGGCATGGGCTGGGGGTAGGGAACCTGCAGCTCTGGGAAAGCCAGACACAGCAGAACTATTCTGCTCCAGAGCTGCAGGGTCCACAGATTCCAGTCCAAACCAGCCAATGGGAGAAGGTCTCCTAATCCCAGAGAACTAAAGAATTCTCTTCAGTTATTCAGTTTTCCTGCTGCACCCCACTTCTTATCCCCTCCCCCACCCTTAACCCTGATAGACTCAGAGGAACCTGAGACCCCCCATACAAGGAAGCCCAGAATATATTCAACGAAATTAACTCACCTACCTTACAAGAAATTTGAGGAATGTTCTAAATCAGATGTCAATCAGGACTATGAACCCCAACCTTGACACAGACAGACAGACTGTTCCAGTTCTCCTTCCATGAACCCCATCCTCCTGGCTCCTGGCTCCCCATCCCCCAGCTGAGGAGAGAGGAAGGGAATCCTGCCTCTTTATCAGATGTTTGGGAATGGATTTAGATCTCTACAGCTGTGAAGGGGTTAAGAGGCAGAGCTAGTTACCCCAACCTGCCCCTCCCAGGGATTAAGAGTCCTCTATAAAGGGGACTGTCCACCCAGGCAAGTCCAGGGGGTTATTAGGGACCTAGGCACTGTGCCCACCCACCCCCCACTGCCATGTGGGAACTTCGGTCTGCCTCCTTCTGGAGGGCCATATTTGCTGAGTTCTTTGCCACTCTCTTCTACGTCTTCTTTGGGCTGGGAGCCTCACTGCGTTGGGCCCCCGGGCCCCTACATGTCCTGCAAGTGGCTTTGGCCTTTGGCCTGGCCCTGGCTACATTGGTACAGACTGTGGGTCACATCAGTGGAGCCCATGTCAATCCCGCAGTCACCTTTGCCTTTCTTGTGGGTTCCCAGATGTCCTTGCTCCGCGCCTTCTGCTATATGGTGGCCCAGCTTCTGGGAGCTGTGGCTGGAGCAGCTGTGCTGTACAGTGTCACCCCACCAGCTGTCCGAGGAAACCTAGCACTTAACACGGTAAGGGGTGGCTAAGGGGCTGGGGGCACATGGTGTCTTGACTGTTGCTCTAACTCTAACATGCTTGCTCATATATGCAAATATGCTTGTGTGTGCATTTCTGTTTGCCTCTGTGTGTGTGTGTGTGTGTGTGTGTGTGTGTGTGTGTGTGTGTAGCAATAAGTGCTTTGAAGGGGAAAGAAAAGCATAAAGCCCTCCATGGAGAATCAAGAAAGCTGAGTTCAGATTCCAGCTTTCCTTCCAACTCTATTTAGGTTCTTCTTGTTGTTGCTGTGAGATGGGGACACTAGTCCTGGCCTTCTTATATAGCCAAAGATGCTCCTTCTGCCTCCACCTTGAAGAGCTAAGATGACAGGCACAGTAAATACATCCAGTTTATGTGGTACTGGAAATGGAACCCAGGGCCCCGTGAATGCTAGGCAAGTCATACCAAATGGGCTGCATCACCAGCTCTTCTTACATGTCCTTCCTTCCTTCCTTCCTTCCTTGATTCCTTCCTTCCTTCCTTCCTTCCTTCCTTCCTTCCTTCCTTCCTTCTCTCCAGAGTGCTAAGACTAAAGGCATGTGCCACCACAGCCAAGGTTTATTTTACTTTATAAAGCCTCAGTTTCCTCCCCCATAAGTAAGTGCAATCATTTCTACAACAAAGAAGTGCTGCTATGAGAAACTAAGATGGAAATCCTTTGACTCGGGCAGGTTATATGTCTTTCCTTTCCTGGGATCTGAACTATAAGGGGTGCCTGGTACTAGCATGGCAGTGCTAACAGTGCCTCCTCTTTCCCTCCTTTCTCCAGCTGCATTCTGGGGTAAGCGTGGGCCAGGCCACCACTGTGGAGATCTTCCTGACACTCCAGTTTGTGCTCTGCATCTTTGCTACATATGACGAGAGGCGGAATGGCCGCATGGGCTCTGTGGCCCTGGCTGTTGGGTTCTCCCTCACCTTGGGGCACCTCTTTGGGGTAAGCGAGAGAGGTGGGAAACCTCTTACTGAAGGATTCTAGGGACCCCAAGGTAGACTTGTAAGGGTCCTTTCTTCCCCACCCTACCTTTAATCATGAGTAATATCCACCCTTTTCAGTATCAATTGGCATAAAGGGAGGGATGAACTTCTCTTAACTTCTTGACTTCAGGGTGGAAAGTTACACATCATGAGTAGAATTGTTCTCCTGGGTCCATAAATCTGTCCCCAGATGGAATATCAGTGCTACTGTCTACCCTGGAGAGTGATGAGGCTGGTACTAACCCTTTTGCTGCTGGCTGGAGACAAGATAGCAGCTCTCGCTAGCCATGTGGGCTGTAAGGAGAGAATCTTGGAAGGGTTGGGTGGGGTGCCTCAGTTACAACTGTGTCTTTTGCAGATATATTATACTGGTGCAGGGATGAATCCTGCCCGCTCTTTCGCTCCTGCCATCCTCACCCGGAACTTCAGCAACCACTGGGTAAGTAAGAGCACGGGGTAAGGTCTCAGAGCACATTTGGATCTAGACTGCAGGCTGCATTAGATCTGGACGTGCTGCTCTGCCAGCATGCAGCTAAGAATGTTGTCAGAGACCCTGGCATGCTGGCATGTGCACATTGCACTACTGAGCCCAGAAGAGAAGCTCTTAGCAGGGTACATGCCTGTAGTGCCGGCCCTTGGGAGGCTGATGCAGGAGGAATATTTGCACCCAGAAAGTTGGGGCCAGCATGGACGGCATAGCAAGACCTTGTCTCTGAAACAAACTGAGCGAGGGCTCTTGTGCATAGGGGCCTCTGGTTAGCTGGGGCTTTTCATTGAGTATCCACTGGGTGTGAGAACTAGAGGCTATTGGATGGTCAACTACACCTAAGACAGAAATCAGAGTGTGTGCACAGGGGCCCAGGGAGCACCTTAGTTCTAATACTTACTAGTATTGTACATGATTCTAAGGACTCATTCTTTGCCTCTGTCCATCAGTTATAAAATAAGGTATTATAAAAAAGCACATGTGAAAGCTATCTGTGTAGAGCACCCAGCGTGGACTCTGGCATCACCATTAAATACAGGTAATGCTTATGCTGCTCTGGGCATATGTACGGTAAACATGAAAATAACTTAAAAGAGTCTGCCATGATGTGCAGTCATTTCCACAGCAGCATTAGTTACAACAGCCGAGAGTAAAAGCAACCGACTCCCCTTGCTAGATGAACGGAAAAACCAAACGTGGCCTATGGATACATGGGGTAATCTCCCACCATAAAAAGAAGAAAAGTTCTGATAGGGTATAACATATGCCTCAAGGACATTATGCTAAATGAAATTACCTGTCTCCAAAAGATAACTCTTATATAGTTCTACTTATGTAAGGTAGAATATTAAAATTCATTCAAACAAGCCAAAGTGGTACAAACCACTTTCCAGCATTCGGGGAGGTAGAGCAGGAGGATCAGGAGTCATCCTAGGCTACACAGCAGTTCAGGGCTAGCCTGTTCAGCATGACATCAAAAAGAGAAGGAGAAGGGTGAGGAGGAAGGGAGGAAGAGGAGAAAGTGGAAAGGAAGGAAGAAAAAAGGAAAGAAAAAGAAATACAAATTGCTTGAAACAGGAAGTAGAAGGGTGGTTGTCAGAAGCTGGAGTGGAGGTTAGACAGGCTATGTAGCTTTAGGTTTTACAAACTCAAAAAATCCTGGAAATGTTACAGGACAAAGTGAATACATTTAACACTACTGAGGTATGCGTACCCTTAACATGTTAGCAAGCAGGCATATCAGCTTATGCTAATCATAGCACTTAGTAGGATAACTTAGGAGAATTGCCTTGAGTTTGAGGCTATGCTGGCTCACACAGTGACTTTGACATCAAAACAAACAGTTCTGCAGAGCCCGGGCATGGTGGCATACATATTTTATCCCAGCACTCCGGAGGCAGAGGAAAGTGGGATCTCTGAGTTTGAAGTCACCCTGGTCTACAGAGCAAGTTCTAGGACAGCCAGGGCTACACGAGAAATCCTGTCTTACAAAACAAAACAAAACAAAACAAAAAACAGAAAAACAAAAACAACAAACAAACCCAGCCCCCCCCCCCCCCCCAAAAACCCAAAAAATCAGTTCTGGGATGTTGCTCAGTGGGTACTATGCTTGCCTAACAAGGGCAATGCTGAGCTCACTGCCCATCTCTGAATGAACTGGGCAGTGGTGAATGCCTTTGGTCTCAGCACTTGTGAGGACCAGGGGATCAGGAGTTCAAGGTCATCTTCAGCTACA
Source organism: Psammomys obesus (assembly GCF_907164565.1). Classification (NCBI taxonomy): domain Eukaryota; kingdom Metazoa; phylum Chordata; class Mammalia; order Rodentia; family Muridae; genus Psammomys; species Psammomys obesus. The sequence goes on from NW_026596069.1 coordinate 26,414,064, forward strand.
TAGCCAGTCTGAGGTCATCTTGAGCTAATGAGTGCCTTTATTAAGCAAAATAACAGTAAACAATGTTTAGTAAAGTAACTTTTATATTGTAAAGGATATTTTACCACAATTTACATTTTTTTTCTAAGAAATATATAAACTAGTTCAAAATAACAGCAAATAGAATTTATGTATGCTAAGGAGTTTGAGGTAGGATAGAGGGATAAGATGGGTAGAACCAGAGGAAATGACAGGTTTGGTGTGCAGACAATAGTCTAGATATTTTTAAAAGAACAATTTAATTTCTTTCTTTTTTTGTTTTTGATTTTGGGGGTTTTGTTGTTGTCTTGAGACAGATTCTTGCTATGTAAACTTGACTGCCTGGAACCTGCTATATAGACTAGGCTGGCTTGGAACTCCAAGAGACCCACTTGGCTTTGCCTCGCTAGCGCTGGCATTAAAGACGAGCAGGACCATGCCATGCTGTACTGAGTGCTTGTCTGGTGCACTGGGGACCGAAGGGCATCCCCTAGGAACTGGAGTTACAGATGGTTGTGAGACACCATGTGGACGCTAAGAGTTAATTTTGGGTCCTGTGCAAGAGCAACCAGTGTTCTTTTTTAAAAAATTATTTATTAATAGCTCACGTGCATTAGTGCTTTGCCTGTATGTCTGTGTGAGGGTGTCAGATTCCCTGGAACTGTGGTGCTGGAATTGAACCTGGGTCCTCTGGAAGGGCAGCCAGTGCTCTGAACCATTGAGCTATCTCTCCAGCCTGCAACCAATGCTCTTAACCAACTACTGAGCATTTCTCCAGTCCTGGTTGAGGCTAGAATTTTAACACCAATCAAACAAGTGGGTTGGTGTTTTGTTCAGTCCCACAAGCTTAACATGCAGAGCCCCAAATACAGCAGCAGCACTGACTTCTGCTAAGACAGTGCCCAGTCCTGTGTGACAAGAGCAGGATGTCTTGTTTTTCCCTGAGAGTCCCAAAGCCTGATCGTGCCTTCTCTCTTCCCACAGGTGTACTGGGTGGGCCCAATCATCGGAGGGGGCCTGGGCAGCCTTCTCTATGACTTTCTCCTCTTCCCCCGGCTCAAGAGTGTTTCTGAGAGACTGTCTATCCTTAAGGGAGCCAGACCCAGTGACTCCAATGGACAGCCAGAGGGCACAGGGGAACCTGTGGAACTGAAGACTCAGGCCCTGTGAAAGTTCCAGTTGGAGAGAGGAGGAGGAAGCTTCTGGGTTCCGAGAGGGGCCAAGCCAGCCCTCGGATGAAGAGACTGTGGGGAGGGGCATGTACTTCTTTATTTTTTAACTCATGTTTTTCATTTTTCCTTTTGCTGTGTGAAATCTTTCAAGTTGCATTCACGACTGGTTGGTGCAAACTTCCCTTCCTCCCCGCCCCAGCTACCTTCGCCGTGTGCATGACTGTTCATATGAATGTGGGTGCTTGTGGCTGCGTCTGAGTTTGGGAACACAAAAGCTAGGGAAGGGAAAAGAGTGTCAACATGTATGTCCTTCCCCCGGCCCAGTTTGGTGAGCACAGGGAACCCAAGACCTTAAGTTTCTGATCTTTACCCTGCTTCCAGTGGCGTTTATGGACCTTGATTCCCGAGGGATCAGGGGAGAGATGAGTCGCTCCTCTCAGGAAGCCGGAGGAGGCAAGGCATTCCAGGGTTTGGTAGGCTGGGTGGGAGAGGAATTGAAGATTTTATTTCCAGATCACTAGGCAAGTGTACCTAAAAGTTTTGAGGGAGTAAATGGGAGACGACATAGCTTGCTTATCCCAGAGATTAGCCTAGAAGGAGCCCTGAGAAAAGTCAACATTGGGTTTTTAGTTGTTCTGTAAAGCCACACCACAGAAGCTGGCCTACATCCACTGTCGGGGCTGCGTGTTCATTCAGAAGCCTTGGACCTGAGCCTTCCAAGTGAAACAGGGGTTGGACAAGCCTACAGTCTAGATAAATTAAGGCCTGCCTGATAGCCCTTGGCAAATGGTACTGAAGCCTCAGAATTGCTCTTTGAGGTTAAAACAGAAAATCTGGTGTCTGAAGTAAATTTACAGGAGTTGAGGGGCAAGACGGGGGATTTATTTAGATAAAATTGAACTTTGCAAATGGCATCTCTGTACTTTTCACTAGACATACTTTTTGTATGTCTTTTCACTTTTCTCACAGCAAATTTTTGCTTACTCTTCCTCATGCCCCAGATACCGATCTCCTCTATCCAAATGCTTAAATCTGGATAGGATTTTTTGAGCACTGTCTTGTATTGTTGGTAAAATAGCATCGTCTCAGCAGGGGCGCAGGTGACCATGAACGAACAATGAATATTTATTGCAAGTCTCTCTATTCTGAGCCTCCTGTATATAATTCTCAAGCTTTAAGACGTATGCCTATAGTAAGACAATCGTAAATCCATCCCACACAGCAACCTCTCTGCTTCCTCCCAAATAAAACACAACTTTTCTAAGTAGCCATATAAGACTTTGGAATAGTCCACCTGACTGGAATGGGAAGAATGTCTGTAAACTCTACTTTAATTCGACCTTGATTCTTATTATAATTCAGTAGAAAACCCAGAGCGTTTGGTTTTTACTTTAGTGCAGATGCCCGACTCACGCAAAACAATCCTTATCGATTTCCCTTCCTATGTCATCACCAACCATCCCTCTTCCCTCGCCCGGAGTCAAATGGATCCGCCCGGCTCGCTCCGCCCCTCCCCCCGCCCCGCTCGCGCAGGCGCGGACGGGCCGCTCCCAGCCGAGTGGCGGGAAAGACCGCGGCTGGGCGGTTCAGGGCTGCTGGATGTGCGGGGCTCCGGAGGACTCGCGGGGAGCGGGTGAGTGTGTGGCGAGGACCCCGGGCCGGCTGCGCCGCGAGGCTGCGAGCACAGCGTGCAGCGGGGAACCGTGCAGGGGATCGGTGTGCGGCCGGGGCCGCGCGCCGCTTAAGCGAGGGGGCGGGGCTCCTGGCGCGCACGCGCGTTCTGACCCGCCCCCTCGAGCGAGCCTGGGACCAGCGGCGCCGCTTCCCCGCGCCTCCCCGCGCCCCCTTCCGGGAAGGGACTGCGAGGCCAGGATCCCGGGAGCCCCGAAAGCAGAGCGGAAGGCTCCCCGGGATGGCCATCCAGGCCAGATCTGAAGACACATCGGCCAGGTGGTTGTCAGGAGTTGGAATTCACGGGCTTTCGGGGTTTTCGTAGACTGGGTCTAACCCTCATGCCCCTAGATTTGGTAAAACCTCCGTTGGGGATGACAGCTACATCGAGAGCCATTAGTTAAACGGCTCTCTTTGTCTTTGATGCTGTCACTAGAATCTTCTTTTGGAAAGAAAAAAACGAAGCCCGTCGTTTTACATTTACTTTGAAACTCCGTTTTGGTCATTAATGGTTCCGCTTACTCAGCCGAGGTTTTTCTCATTCAATTGGACTCCCAGCCTGAGGCAAAGGATGTGTTTGTTTCGTGTTATTTCGTACTCCAAGGCACTTGAACTCCCTCTGGTGGGGAGTTCTTGTCACTTAAGTGCAGTTGGCCTGAAATCCAGTGATTCAATTTACCCATCCCTCCAAGTGGGCACCTCACAGAGATGCCTCAGTGGGTTGGGCTGCTTGTTTTGAGCCTGAGGATCTGAGTGAAATCCTAGAGGTTCACGTGGTGGAAGGACAAAACTGACTCCTGCAAATTCACTTTTGAACAGGAACACATCACAGAGATGAAAAATAAATAAAATGGTGTCAGTATTAGCCCTGGCTGGCCTGGAATTCTCTATGTAGATCAGGCTAGCCTCAGACTCACAGAGATCCACCAGGCTCTGCCTCCTTAGTACTGGTTACTCCTCTCTTTGTGTTCCTGAAGTATTGTACATTTGTTCACTGTCAGTGACACTAAACAAAGTGTATTGAACGTCTGATAATACAGCAAGGTACAGTGGCACACACCTGTAATCCCAGTACTCAGGGAGGCAGACGCAGGTGGATCACTGAGTTTGAGGTCAGCCTGGGCTACAAAGGGAGTCTAGGACAGCCAAGGCTACACAGAGAAATCATGTCTTGGAAAAAAAAAAACAAAACCCAAATTTATTTTTGATTACATGTGTGTGTATGGATTTGTGCAGCTGCCTGTGGAGACTCTTGGTCTCCTGTGAACTACCATGTGGATGCTGGGAACTGAACCTAGGTTCTCTGGAAGAGTGCGAAGCCACTTCTCCGGCCCCAGCACAAACTTTCTTGAAGAGAAATCTGGGCAGCCACATGGCTGCCACAGCACCCTATCGTTTCCAGAGGCATAAGCTGAGATGGATTTGATAAAGGGTGGGCTGGTCTGCATCGTGTGTGAAGCCAGAGTGTGGCAAACTCACAGACAGTTGCATTCTACAGTCTTTTAACTGTGTATCCCTGTGTGAAAGCTACTGGACTTAGCACATTAAAAAACGACATTGCAGTGGAGGAAGAGAAACTGTCCTGGTACTCTGAGGTGAGACTGTGCACAGGTGTCCCAGTAAGAATTCTGTGTGTAGGTTCAGGCTTTCTGTCCCTGTCCTGCAGGTGGTTGGGGAGAGGCTTAGGGAGGAATGGCTGCATCTTGAAGGTTACGCAGGCTTGGAACTGTGGGAAATAACAGAGGAAGAAGAGGAGGCCTCTAGGATGGAGGGAGTAGGCTATGAGAGGAGCTTTGTGTGTTGGGATGTTTGTGTTGTTGGTGAGATCCTGAGCCATGTGGATTGGTGGCTGTATAGCTATCTTCTCTAGGAGAGGCCAGACAGACTGAGTATGCAGGTTTTAGTTAACTGAAGGAAGAGAGAAATAAATACTCTCACCTCCAAATTCCAAAGCAAAGAAGAATTTAAAAAAGGGGAGGGTAAACTCTTGTTTTTTTTATGTGCCGGCCATCCACCCCTTTTTCTTAAATTTATGACACCTCTGAGGAGCCAGTTCTCTCCTTTCAGCGTGAGGCAGGGTGTTTGTCTATGCTGCTGCACTGCTTGGTCCAGGCATAGCTAGCTGTTACCATCGGCCACTACCGCTCTTGCCTTTTCCCTGTGTGGTGGGGATCTGAACTCTGGTCTCTTAGATGGAGTGGAAAGTGCTTTTTACCTGCTGAGCCATTTAGTTAGCCTCCTCTTGTTGGCTGTCAAAACATTTGGTAGAGGAGAAAGAGAAGAAGCCATTCCAGCAGCTACGGGAAGGCAGGAGGTTATGTAAGAGAGCCAGGACTTTCACTCCTAATCCCTTGCAGTTGTTTTGAATGATGTCAGAGGCAGCGTAAAGGGAGAAGTGGGACAGAGACTGTGGGTCAGGAGTTCCACAGCCTGACAGCCCTCTCTGGAACTGGGGGAAAGGAGCCTTCAGTAGGAATTTCAGCCCTTAATGCAAACACAGCTCCAGGACAGGCGGGGTGGAACACTCCTTTAAGCCCAGCAGGTAGATCTCTGAGTTTGAGGACAGGTTGGTCTACATAGTAAGTTTCAGGACAGCCAGGAATACAGAGTGACTATGCTCCAAAACGGAAAACAAAACAAAACAAAAGCAAAAAAAAACAAAAAAAACAAAAAACAAAAAACCAAAACAAAACCAAAAACCCCACAAAAACAAAAACAACCCCCCCCCCAAACCAACCATAAATAAGTTTCTTTTTTTATGATGGCGAGTACACCGAGCAAGTATTCCTCAGTCTTTTCCTGGCCAGCTTCTTAGGCCACCCTTGGGAAGGACAGAGAAGAAAGGCCTTTGGTCTGTTAATGCCTCTGTGTGTGTGTGCGCTAGTACACACAAGCATGCACACACCCACCCACCAGTGGTCTCCTTGGAAGAGTGTTCAGAAGCCACTTCAGCAGAGACCAGATCCCAGAGAAAAGGCCTTTTTAGTTCTGGTCATTTAGTGAGTGCTTTACTCACCCCTTGTTTCCCTGGGCATTGCAGCTCAGAAGTAGGTTAGCACTGGGGTAGGGGTGGGGAGATAGTAGGCATGGGAGAAGTAGAGCAGTTATGTAAGCATGTAAGCATGGCCTGGGTGTGGGAGACAGCATCGACTGTCGGGTCTCAGGCCTTTCGAGCTTCGTTATCTGTTATCTGCAGGGGTGGAGTCTCATAGCTAGGGAAGGTCTTTGTAGAGGGTGCTTCCAAAAGAGCAAGGTGCAGCTGCAGATGCCCAGGGGACAAGATCCATGAGTGTGCCTGATCTTCCACGGGAGCAGGTAAAGAATGCAATGTGTGTGTGCTTGTGCGTCTGTGCTATTAATGCTAGCTTCTAGGATTCTGGGTTTGTGCTATCTGGTGAGGGCTTGGGGATCTGGGTAAATTCGGATATGCTCTATAAGAGGAAGGGGCTGCTTTTAGGGCAGAGGCAGGGGAGGTTGATTGTCTCCTGCTTGCTGCCTTTACCTCCCGTTCTGTCAGCGCTAACTTCCACTGAAATTCCTGGGTCTTATGAGTGACTTTGGAGGGCAGAGAAGGAACTTCCTTTACAAATATCAGTGCCTCAGAAGCTGAGGAGATCCTAGAAGGCATCAAATCCTACACAGGGGCCTGGGGAGGTAGCTCAGTTGATGAAAGTGTCGTACAACCATAATGATCCGAGTTCCAAGCCTCAACATCCATATTTAAAAAAACAAAAAGAAAATACAAACAAACAAAAAACAAAACAAAACAAACCCCTAAATTAGGCTTGGTCGTTTGTGGTTGTACTTCTATCACTGAGGACGCAGAGACAGGAGGATCCCTGGGCTCTCTGGCAAGTCACCCTCACCTGATCAGCAAGCCCCCAATCCCAGTGAGCCACCCTGTCTCAGAACAATGAGGTGGACGCTCCTGAAGAGTGATGCCCGAGATTGACCTCTGACCTCCACACATGCATGCACAGACAAGCACACATATATACTTGGGGGCCCCCCCTGCCCCTCCATACACAAATTTTACATATAATCACTGTGAGCTTGGGAGTGGGGTTGCTTCTTTTGGAAGGAGGGGAACACATGGAGGTCAGAGGTCAACTTTCCAGAGTCAGTTCTCTCCTACCATGTAGGGTCTGTGGATAGTACTCAGTTTCTTAGCCTTAGTGGCAAGCACCCTTCCCACCATGCTTCTCACCAGCCCAAAGCTAGGACTCTTAACTCCGTGGTTCACCCAGAGTAGGTCTGTATGAGGAAGAGCTGTGGAAGATTTGATTTGACTCCTCCCGAGGCTGTGGAGCTCTCTGAAGTGAACATCTCAGAGCTGTTCCCCCCTTTTCTTGCTGGTTGTCTTAACTCTGAACCATGTTTCTCTGGTTTCAGGTTCTGGCTGTGATATGGGTCAGGTCTTAATTCATAAACTGGAGTCTCTTTTGTTTGTAGTCAGAAGAAAGAAGCCTTAACAACAAGCTTTCCCCCGGGAGTGGAAGATGCAGCAGGTGGTAGATCATTTGCTCCCATGCACAGGACCCTCCCTAGGTTTGAGTCCTATGCACAACAACTTGTTAGTTAAAAATTGTTTTCCCTGGACCTGGAAGCAGCACTTTCAATTCTGAAAAAAGTGAAGCAAAAAATTAGGCTGGGCGTGGTGACACACGCCTTTAATCTCAGTGCCTGAAGGCAGAGGCAGGTGGATCTCTGTGAGTTTGAGGCCAGCCTGGACTACAAAGTGAGTCCAGGGCAGCCAGGGCTATTATACAAAGAAACCCTGTCTCAAACCTCCCTTGCCAAAAAAAAAAAAAAAAAAAAAAAAAAAAGTGAAGCAGTTCAGGGTCTTGCTCAGAATATTCTTGAGTGTTAAGCCCCAGTTTGTTCCTGACCGCATCCCTTTTCCTTATTGATACAGGCCTCATCTTTTCCATCGCCTGCCTCCATTGCCTATCCTCCTGCTAGTTGGGCCTCTGATGTATGGACTTGTATATGATGAACTGTGAACTTCTAGCCACGTGTAGTGCCCTTGGGTACTTGGAAGGAGGCACTTACCACAAGGAACCAGATTGCCTGGGTGAGTAATGTTGAGGAATCAGGAGGAAAACCTCACCTACCTGAGGTCTCTCGGGCTGCAGGTATGAGGAGCTCGTGGGCCTGGGCAGCCTCTGGGGTTATAGGTGGATGATTTGTTCTATCTCTAAAGAGAGTGTGAAGGATTTGATCCGCTACCTCAGGCATGAGGACGAGACGAGAGACGTGCGGCAGCAGCTGGGAGCTGCTCAGATCCTGCAGAGTGACCTCCTGCCGATCCTCACGCAGCACCGCCAGGATAAGCCTCTCTTCGATGCTGTCATCAGGTTCGTCCCTCAGCCTCTTGACCTTTACCATGTGAGGTGTCTGTGCTGGCAAGGAAACCTAACCACTTCCTCCTTCATCGCCTTTGCAGGCTGATGGTAAATTTGACTCAGCCAGCCTTGCTCTGTTTCGGCAGCGTGCCTCAGGACCCCAGTGTACGGCACCATTTTCTGCAGGTGCTGACTTACCTGCAGGCCTACAAAGAGGTGAGGAGCCTTTTCTCTGGGGTGTTGGGTCAGCGTTGACAGAAGGAGGGAGAAGGTGGGCACTACCTATGGGCTGTTCCCTGTTCCACAGGCCTTTGCCAGTGAGAAGGCATTTGGAGTACTCAGTGAGACTTTGTATGAGCTGCTGCAGCTGGTGAGTGTGTTTCCGTCCTGTGCATCCCACAGGGCAGTTCGTTCTTCCTGCCCTGGGCAGAACAAGGTGCTATGCCTGAGAAGGTCCTCGGCCATTAGAGAGACTTCTCTTGGACTGCTTGACCCCACCCCCTTCCCGTCCTTCCCTTCCTTTCTTTGCTTCTTCACTTTCTTTCTCTTTCTTTTTAAAAATTATTTTATTAGCTTAGGTGTGGTGCACACCTGTAATCCCAGCACTCAGGGAGGCAGAGGCAGGCGGATCTCTGTGAGTACGAGGCCAGCCTGGTCTACAAAGTGAGTTCAGGATAGTCAAAGCAACACAGAGAAATGAAAAAAAGCATGAGAAAACTTTTTTTTTTTTACATGTACCAGTGTTTTGCTTACATGTATGTGTGCCAGGTGCCCTCAGATCTGAAGAGGGTGTTGGAGCCCCTGGACCTATAATTATGGATGGATGTGAACTACCATGTAGGTGTTGGGAATTGAATACAGGTCCTCAGTAAGAGCAATAAGTGTTTTTAACTGCTGAGCTATTCTTCCACACTCCCCTTTTTGTGATTGAGTCTCAGGTAGCCCAGGCTAACTTCACACTTAAGTTCACTATGTAGCTAAAGATGGTCTTGAACTCATGCCCTTCCTGCCTCATCCTCCTGAGTGCACTGACCAAGTCTGGGTCGTGTTGTGTCCCATCCTGTGTCTGTGCCCCCGTCCCGTAGTACTGGGGATTGAGTCTGGGTGCTGATGCATGCATGCTAACCAAGTACTCTGGCATTAAAATGTATCCCTAGCACTCTTGTTTTTTGTTTTTTTGGGGCAAGGTGTCACTACGTTGCCAGTGTAAGGTTGAACTCTGTGATTTAGGTAGTCTTAGAACTTGCAGTCCCCCTGCCTCTGCCTTCTCAGTGCTGGGATTAAAGACCTCTGCCAGCATACCTGGCTTTTATTTTTTATTTTCAGAAGTTTATCAGACTGGAGAGATGGCTCGCTGCTCTTCCAAAGGTCCTGAGTTCAATTCCCAGCAACCACATGGTGGCTCACAACCATCTATAATGAGATCTGGTGCCCTCTTCTGGCAATGCAGGGATACATGCAGACAGAATACTGTATACATAATAAGTAAATAAATCTTTAAAAAAATTATCTAAGTGTATACATGCACATAGAAACCATAAAAAAATTACAGGTGTTTTTCTAGACACCTGGCTTGCTGTGTGCGGGGATCTGAACTTCAGTCCTCTCAGTTCTTAACCACTGAGCCATCTTTCCCTCCAGCTGCCTTTTCTTTCTTTTCAGTCCTGATTCTCAGGACTCAGTCTTGCAGCTAGGTTTTTCTCCCATTGCCCAGGGCTGGGAGGATCGACAGGAAGAAGACAACTTGCTGATTGAACGGATCCTGCTGCTGGTCAGGAATATTCTCCATGTCCCCACCGACGCTGAGCAGGAGAAGGTGAAGAGGGTCCTGGGCCATCTGAGCTGTGCTGGTTATCATGAACTCCCCTCTTCCAGGCTTTCCTGTCTTCTGACAAGTCGGGGAGGAGCCTTAGGCAAGGGGTGAGCTGGGCACTGGGGAAGCCATGGAGCTCAGTATGACCTTCTGTCCCCTCCACCGACTGCTCAGCGGATCGATGACGATGCCAGTGTCCACGATCGGCTTCTGTGGGCAATCCACCTCAGTGGCATGGACGACTTGCTCCTCTTCCTGTCCAGCTCATCTGCGGAGCAGCAGTGGAGCCTTCATGTGCTAGAGATTGTTTCTCTCATGTTCCGAGACCAGGTTAGACACTGTTCTACCCTATTGGATCCCTCCCAATGTGCTTCTGCCCTGTGGCCAGACTAGTGCTGTTAGCAGCAGGGATTACCTGAGGAGGGCAGGCGATGGGTACCCTAGCTGTGTCTTCCATCAGAGGCCATCAACAGTTGTGAATGCTTGTGTCTTCCATTCCTAGTAGGAGTGAATGGAGGCTCAGAAATGCCTGTTCTCACTCTGATTCTTCCCTCTTTGTTCCAAATCCAGAACCCTGAGCAGCTAGCAGGAGTAGGGCAGGGGCGCTTGGCTCAGGAGCGAAGCACAGATGTGGCCGAATTGGAAGTGCTGCGCCAACGGGAGATGGTGGAGAAGAGGACTCGAGCCCTGCAGCGAGGCAACAGGTAGGTGGCAGGCTGCTCCTGTGTGCTCTGACTTGCAGCCGCAACACCTAGCACTCAGACCAATCTGAGGCTCGGTAATATTTTAAAACTATCTCACAGAGCTGCTGATGAAAGAGAATTGCCTAACACTTAGAGAGAACTGAGGAGTCATTTTAGAACCTTAATTTTTTTTCCCTTGAAGGCACTCTCGATTTGGGGGCTCCTACATTGTCCAGGGGCTGAAATCTATTGGGGAGCGAGATGTTGTCTTTCACAAAGGCCTTCACAATGTGAGTATGCATTCATACGAGGCGGAGACTTTGGAGTCACAGGTAGCTGACCATCTATGGAATTAAAGCTGCTCTGTTTTTAGGCTTGGAAAGTTGATGACAACAGAACTATTGATTGTATTGTGTCCACTGATGCCTTTCTAGGCATTTTTTTCTAAGAAAATTTCAGGACAGTGTAGAAGGAACTATAAGGGGTGGGGTAGTTCAGACTTCTAATGCCTCAACCCATACCTTCAGCTCCGAAACTACAGTTCAGATTTGGGAAAGCAGCCTAGGAGGGTGCCGAAGCGTCGCCAGGCTGCCCAGGAGCTGTCTGCTCATCGCCGCTCTGCCCTCAACGTGAGGCTTTTCCTCAGAGACTTCTGCTCCGAGTTCCTGGAAAACTGTTACAACCCTCTCATGGGTGCGGTTAAGGTGAGAGCCTGGGGAAATATCTGGCCAATCAGGGGTGGAATGGACAGACACTGGCCCAGAGCAGTGCTGTGCCCAGGGGTTGGTAAGCAGGATAGCCTGCCAGCAAGCCCAGAGGGAGCTGAGTTAGGACCACACAGGGAGTGGGGCCCTGACAGAATGAAGATTCTAAGGACTGGGTTATTAACATGACTGAAAAAGGTTCTGGGTGGGGCTGGAGAGGAAGCCCAGTAGTTAAAAACACTTCCTGCTCTTGGAGAGAGCTTGATTCCAGCACCCCAGGTTCAAAGCTGCCAGTGCTTTCAGATCCGAGATTCCTCTTCTGGTCTCTAGGGACATGACAGTCATGTGTACAGATCCATGTACAGATACACACTGTTAATTAAAAGTAAAGTGAAACTTCTTTAGAAAGAAGAAAAATAAGGGCTCTGGAGCAATAACCCCAGAGAAAACAGGAAATATGAACAGATCTGAGGAGAACTAGAGGAAACTGGAAATTGGGGATTCCAGGAAACACTAAATATATTAGTGTGCAGGGTCCAACCCCTCATGTCTGGAAGGGAGTTGGAAGTCCTGAGGTCCTGACGTAATTGTTTTTAGGATCACTTGCTTCGGGAGAGAGCTCAGCAGCACGATGAAACCTACTACATGTGGGCTATGGCCTTCTTTATGGCCTTCAATCGAGCTGTCTCCTTTCGCCCTGGCTTTGTTTCCGAGACCCTCAGTGTTCGTACCTTCCACTTTGTGGAGCAGAACCTCACCAACTACTATGAGATGATGCTGACGGACCGCAAGGAGGCCGCCTCCTGGGCCCGCCGGTAAGTGGGAAGGCTGGTGGCGATCACAGTAGGTGCCTTAGCCAAGTCTCAACACCAGGATCTTGAGTAATAATTTTTTTTTTTCCTATTCGAGTGAAGTGGTTGGGCTGGGGTACTGGGACTGGCGATGTTCTTGTCATTTTGGAGGTACTGTTGGGGAGAGTGTTGGCATTTACATTTGCCAGAACCTTAACCTCCACCTTGGCAGGATGCACCTGGCCCTGAAGGCCTACCAGGAGCTGCTGGCCACAGTGAATGAGATGGACATGAGCCCAGATGAGGTCGTGCGGGAGAGCAGCCGCATCATCAAAAGTGAGGGCCAGGCCTGGATCCCGGCCTTTCCCATTTCTTGATTAGAATCTCGTTCTTCCAAGTCCCAACTTCGCTTCTCCTTTTCCAAGCTCTTTCTTTCCTTGTTCCCACTCCTAGACAACATTTTCTATATGATGGAGTACCGAGAACTGTTTCTGGCACTGTTTCGAAAGTTCGATGAGAGATACCATCCACGTTCATTCCTTCGTGACCTGGTGGAGACCGCACACCTCTTCCTCAAAATGTTAGAGCGGTTTTGTCGGAGCCGGGGGAACCTGATGGTGCAGGTACAGGGCAGCCCCGGGGTGTGGGAAGAGCTGTAGGGGAGGGTGAAGGACAGAGGCTTGTGGCATTGCCAGTGTGGAGTTGCCCGTTAGGTTCATGTTTAATCTGTCTCAAGATACACCAACCACCAACCTCGGCCATGTATTCATACATACAGCCTCACACACTGTAGACACACAAAAACACACAATAAAAAACAACTAAAAGGTTTTTTCTTATATCAGGACCTTTCTGTAATTGAAGTTGCTGTAGTTTACAATTATGTCATCATTGAGCTGGAGACGCACCTCAGTGGTTAAGAGCACTTGCTGCTTGCCGGCATAGTGGTGCATGCCTTTAATCCCAGCACTTGAGAGGCAGAGGCAGGCGGATCTCTGTGAATTTGAGCCAGCCCGGTCTACAAAGTGAGTTCTAGGATAAAGGCTATGTGGTGAGACTCTGTCACCTCAAAAAAGTCACATAGGATGGACAGATGGGGAATCCTGAGGATTGTGCATTACTCAAAGACTTTATAATCAAACATGTCGAAGGCGATCTCTTACTTCAAGAAATAGACATTTTATGCTCTTCCTCACCATAGCTCTTCCCATGGGAATGGCATTTTCTCTTGACTTCCTGTTTCTCCTAGAGGGCAAGGAAATACAGTGCCCACTGTTGCCCGTGTCCTCTGTCCACACTCCACCCCACTAATGCCGCTGGACAGACACTGTGCCTCTGCTGCCTCTACTGTACAGTGCTTTCTCTCTAGAACAAAAGAAAAAAGAGGAAGAAGAGGGCTCAGAAGCAGGGTGTTGCTTCTGGGGATGTGTGTCATAGCCCTGGGGAGCTGGAGGCCGCGTGGCCAGCCCTAGCAGAGCAGCTGCTGCGGTGCGCCCAGGTAGGTGCTTGTAGAATTCCCGTCCTTCTTGAGAGCAGTGCCTCTGTACAGTCTGGGTTTCCTCCTGCTCCATTCCCATGGCACGTTCATCTGTAGGATCCTGAGCTGAGCGTAGATTCCATCATCCCCTTTGATGCGGCCTCGGAGGTGCCAGTGGAAGAGCAGCGGGTAGAAGCCATGCTAAGGATCCAAGACTGCCTTCTGGCTGGCCAGGCCCTCCAAGCCCTGGCCCTCCTGCGGTCTGCCCGGTAAGAGTCCTGCGTGTTCACCCTCCTGGGCTGTGAGGGATTGGAGAGGCCTTCGCTGGGGTCCAGGGTTCTCAGTGTTCAGAAAGCTCTCAGCAGAGGCTGTGGGTCTCTGTTCTCAACGGTAACTCTACATAAGTTATGGTCGCTAGTTGGAGGATTTTGTTGAGAATTTTCAGAAAGCACAGTTAACTATAGAAAGAAGAAATACAGTTCTACCAGCCAAGGTTAACCATGGTGAATTTGTTGATGTATGACCTTTCAGTGTCTATTCTGTGTAGACAGGTATATGTATGTATACCTACAGACATGAAGTTGCATTCCTCACCCGAGTATTATTTTTGCTTCTCTCTATATGTATATTTGATGTATTTTATATGTATGAACATTTTGTCTGAATATATGTACTTGAGCCACATGCCTTCCTGTGGAGGCCAGAAGATTCCAGATTCTTTGTAACTGGGTTTCTAGGCAGGTGTGAACTGCTATGTGGGTGCCGGGAATTGAGCCCAGATCTTCTGCAAGAGCAGTATGCTCTTGAGAAAAAAATTCCTAGCCTGTTTCATCTCTGAGGTAGAGGTTTATTTTCTCTTTTCAGTTGACAGAGGAACTAATGTTTCTTCCCAGTCCTAATTACAACTCCAGTTTCCTGTGATTAAAGCCTTTTCTGTCCCTCCCCAGGGAAGTGTGGCCTGAAGGGAATGTATTTGGTTCTCCGGATATTTCCCCAGGGGAAGAAATGGAGTTGCTGAAACAGATCTTTTCCACACCCCTTCCCCGTGAGTCTTCCTTTTTCCACATCTCTCTTCCCAGCTGTACGCTACATCAGCATAGTGAAAACCCAGTTTTTGCTCTTTGTACAGGGCAGCAGGAGCCGGTAGAAGGAGATGCAGAGCAGGAAGAGGAAGAAGAGGAGGAAGAAGAGTTACAAGTGGTTCAGGTGTCAGAGAAGGAGTTTAACTTTTTGGACTACCTGAAACGGTGCGGCTGAGGGGACCAGCTGGGCTCCTGTGAGGACAAGCACTGGCTATCAGATGCTGAGTAGCTTCCCTCTGTGTTCTGGTGCAGGTTTGCATGCCCAACCATCGTGCGAGCCTACACGCTTCTTCTGCGGAGCTACCGGCAGAATAGCGCGCACACCAATCACTGCGTGGCCAAGATGCTGCACCGGCTGGCCCACGACCTGGGCATGGAGGGTCTGCTCTTCCAACTCTCCCTGTTCTACCTGTTCGATCGTCTGCTCAGTGACCCGGCTGCTGGAGCCTACAAAGTGAGGGGCCGCCAAGGACTGGGGCACAGTGGGTTGTGGGTGATTCTCTAGTTATGGTCAGAGAGATGAGGACATAGTGAAGTCAGGCTGAGGGACCGCCTGGAAGGTGGAAGACAGGCAATGAGTGGTGTGGAGGCAAGCTGGGAGCCGGGAGAGGATCGTAGGGCCCAGGCCTGTGGGCTCAGTGGTGCTGAAGTGCCATGGTTGCTTTTGTTGTGTACAGGAGCTAGTGACGTTTGCCAGATACATCCTTGGCAAGTTCTTCGCATTGGCGGCAGTCAATCAGAAAGCCTTTGTGGAGCTGCTGTTCTGGAAAAACTCTGCAGCGGTTCGAGAGATGACTCAGGGATATAGCTCCGACAGTGGGTGAGCGCAGGCCTTGAGGAGGAAGGGTAGCTGAGGCAGGCGGCCAGTCACAGGGTCATCTGCAGATCCTCTGCTCCAGTGTTTCCTTTCAGAGGGGAGTGGGTCCCTGAGGTGAGATGGTCCTCCTGGGGTTACCCTGTCTTCTGCCGCCTTAAGTTTTCTTCTCTGTCACCAGCCTTCATAGAGGTGGCTGCTGATGACAGTGGGTGGTCTGCAAAGAGCTCCTTTGTGCTTTCTCAAAATGTGGGAGTCAAGTTGGGCATGGTGCCCTAGCCTGTGGTCCCACACCTAGGGGATGGGCAGTAAGAGCAGAGTTAAAGGTCCAAGGCCACCCTGGGTTACATGAGACCTGGTCTGAAAAAGATAGGCTTCACTTAATCCCTATCCTCGTGTCCTGTGTCTCTTGCCCCCTCTCTTTCACAACGCTTTTTTTTTTTTCCTCCAATTTTGCCCTTAGTGTCAAGTTCTGTAAGGCCAAGATTAAAAAAAAAAAAAAATCTCCTGATTTGGATTGTTGGGTTCTTAAGTTGGAGAAGAAAGGAAGGAAACATATTTTAGGATTCTGCTTCTTGCCCACCTGAGTTACCTGCTTCATCCTTCGCTCTGAAATAACCAGAGAAAGCTTTGGGCTGGTCTTTAAACCATGACCTCTCTGCTCCTTTTCCTCTTTCACTGTTCAGGTCTTCCAGCCACAGAGCCTCTGTGTGGAGCCCTGAGGAAGAGGCCCAGCTCCAAGAACTGTACCTCACCCATAAGGATGTGGAAGGTAAGAGGCTTTGAGATCTCATGAGACTGTGAGGAGGACAGTCTGGGCCCACAGACTCCTCACTGCCCCATTCTACCACAGGTCAGGATGTAGTGGAAACCATCTTGGCACACCTGAAAAGTGCTCCTCGAACACGCAAGCAGGTCATCCACCACCTGGTACGGATGGGCCTGGCCGACAGTGTCAAGGACTTCAAGAGGTAAAGGCACTTGCTCTGGCCCTCCAGAACTGGGATAAGGAAACCTGTTTTGCCGAGGCCTCCCCTTGACTGACCCCTACCTGAATAGGAAAGGGACCCAGATTGTCTTGTGGACGGAGGATCAGGAGCTGGAGTTGCAGCGGCTCTTTGAGGAGTTCCAGGACTCTGATGGTGAGTGAGGCCTGAGGAACCGCTCCGCTGCCTCTCATTCCTAAGGAAACTGTCTTACCCCTGTTTGCCTGCTACCCTGTGTCACCTGGGCTGAACCGAGCTAGCCTCTGATTTCCATTACTCCTTTCCAGTTGCTCTAGAATATCCAAACTCTCTCTCTCTCCCCTCCTCTCTCCATCTCTCTCCCCCTCTGCAGATGTTCTTGGTAATATCATGAAGAATATCACAGCCAAACGGTCGCGGGCTCGAATAGTGGATAAACTGCTGGCCATGGGGTTCGTGTCTGAGCGACGGCAACTGTACAAGAAACGGAGAAAGAAGCTGGCACCCTCTTGTGTGGTAACCATTTTATCCTGGTTCTTCCAGCCTGGGCCTTGCTCCACAAGGCACTCTAGGACCCCTGCCACAAGGCTTTCAGAGCAGCTCCCTCAGTGGGTACAGAGCCAGAAGCCCACTAAGGTCCCTGAGGCCTGTTCTTTATTTCTCTGTATCCAATGAATTTCAGCTGAATGGAGACAAGTCCCTGAAAGATTCTTGGCAGGAAGATCCAGAAGAGGAAGAAGAACATTTGCCAGAGGAAGAGAGTGAAGAAGATGACGAGCGAGAGGAAGGCTTGCAAGCAGAACAAGCTGAGGGCATCTCATTTCTCTCTGCTGAAAACCTTGGTCAAAGCCTGCGTCAGGAAGGTGGGAGACATGTCAGAGGAGGAGGGTTCGGAAGGGATGGGCACCTCCACGTACAAGTTTCCCCTCTTTCCTCAGGCCTCTCTGTTCCCCTCCTGTGGCTCCAGAACTGCCTGATTCGCGCAGCAGATGACCGGGAAGTGGACGGTAAACGCAGTGGCACACAGGGACTGCTTGGGCCTGACGTGACCCAGGTCCACCCTTCCTTCACATTTTTACCATGTACTGCTGGCTCTGTTCCAGGCTGCTCCCAGGCTATCCCTCTGGTGCCTCTGACAGAAGAAAATGAGGACGCAATGGAGAACGAAAAGTTTCAGCATCTGCTACGCAAGCTAGGGGTGCAGTCCCCCGCTTCGGGGCAGGCGAGTGTCAGAGGGGTGGTGTCAGCCGGGATGTCTGTTCCTATTCAGAGCACGGCTTGTTGCCGCCCTGATCATCCCTGCTGCCTTGTCTTTGCTCCACAAGGTTCCTGCATCAGGTCTCTTGCTCATCTCCCCCCATCCTCTCCAGCCTCCCATTCCCTAAGTCTGTGTTCCACACTGCCCTCAGTTCCATTCAGTCCCTTCTGTGTAATGCTTGGTGGTTCTGCCTGCTCAGAGCCTCCAGGTGGCGTGCCTGTCTTTGCGTGCCATTCCACCCTCACACCTGTCTCATGCCACAGTTGTCCTGGACTACTTTCCACCCTGCAAATGGTTGGCTTGTTCATGCAGAGCCCGTTGATCTTCCCAGTTCTATGGGTATGCTCCAACCACACATACAAGAAGATACATACACACAGACATGTGTGTGTCCTCACACGCCTTCTTCTGTTGAACCTCCACCAGCCCTGAAGGGTCAGCCCAACATCACTTCCTCAGAAGCAGTCCTGTTGCCTAACTCATGAACTGAAAGAATTTGGTGCCCAGCCCAGTAGCGTGATAGCATGTTCCTTTTTCTCCATTTGATACTGGGCACGGATCATACCCATTCACTTTTTCGTGACCTGGATTTTTTTTCTTGTATTTCTTGTTATCAACTGTACTTATTATGTGAGTGCTAATTGATGTAGCACTGAGCTAGACATTGGGTGTATGTTATGAATAATAGTCAAGTTCACAACTCATAGATCCTTCCTGATAAAGGGTCATATTTATTCAATGAATAATAGAATAAAATCTATTGATCAGAGAGGCTAGGCTTCCCCATGCAGCAATTTCACCTGCTGTGCCCCTGTAGGAAACCTTCTGGCGAATTCCAGCCAAACTGAGCTCCACCCAGCTTCGGAGACTGGCAGCCTCTTTGAAACAATGGGAAAAGGAGGAGGAAAAAGAAGAGGAGCCAGAGTTGCCTTCAGGAGTCCCTGGAGAGCAGAGTCCCACTGAGGAGCACAGAGCCAAAGCCCTGAGAGTCCTCTCCTCAGCCTGTAAGAAGAAAGCAAGCCTGGTGTCGCCAGAAGGTTAGGTGTCACCGCTCACCTCTTGGTGGATGACTTTGTGCTGCTCGTGTGGGTGTGATGGCCGGTGAGGTGTTTGAGATGACACAGACCCAGCTCTCTAATTTTGTGTCTTACAGTTACTTCAGAGGAGGAGGACACTGCGGAGAAAGAACAGAAAAAAGTCCCCAGGAAGCGGCAACTGCTGGACAGCGATGAAGAGGATGAGGAGAGGAGGCAAGGTGCGACTCTGATTAGGGCCGGCTTTTTCTTCTGCTCTGTCTGCACTCTGAGAACGCTCTGCCATTTGCCTTGTCCTGTTTCCTATTTCTCACTCTCCCCTGTTATTCTCATAGCATCAGCACTGGGAACGCCAGTTAGCCACAAAAAGAAACGGTTTCAAATTGAGGATGACGACGAGGATGACTGAAAAGACAAATGTCTCATGCCAGAGATGGATGGGAGTTGGAAGGCACAGAAGCTACTTGGGTTCTGCTGAAAGCGATCTTCCCTACATTGAAGGCCCAGGAATTTCAGGCAACAATGTTGGATGGATTCTTTGCAGTCCTTCACTTCCCCAGGTTCATCAGTGTGCACAGCTGGTATTGAAATGTAATCCTCTTCTGGGAACCATTTCTTAGCAAACGAGGAATAAATGATACTCAGGCAGCTGGACTGCTCTATTTGGACTGTGTCTTTGTCTTCGTGCAGGAGGTGTGTCCCAGCATGAGGCAGGGAGCTTTATAACATAATACATGGAGGGGTCACACCTTCTCTAGAAGGCCCTGGGTTCCCCTCATTTTCTTCTAGTGGTTGATCCCAGGACACAGGGTTGAGCCTCTTCCTCATTCCTGCAGTTGAGGTAGAGTTGGGGTGCATTACTCTCATGCTGACAAACGCCCTTGATTTGTATTTCTCATTAAACATGTAAAATTAAAAGTTGCTGATCGCAATATGACTTGTCACTCAGTTTGCCAGCCAGCCATCTGTTGTGTTTTGGAAGAACTTTAAGAGTTAGAGTTAAAAGACACTTGATGAGCTGAGCATGGTAGCATGGGCTGCTTCTAATCCCAGCACTTGGGAGGCAGAGGCAAGACAGACTTCTCTTTTCTTGTTTTTCTGCAGTACACAAAAAAGCAGTGTCACCTCAAGATGCTTCATTCTGATGGCCACATGGCGCATGCTCCTCATGAGGCCATCAGACATGCTAGTGAAACTCTACCTTAAAAAACAACAACAACTAAACAAACAGCTAGGTGTGGTGGTGCATGCCTGTAGTCTCAGCACTCAGGGGAATCTCAGTTCTAGGCCAGCCTGGTCTACAGAGTGAGTCTAGGACAGCCAGGGCTACACAGAGAAACCCTGTCTCAAAAAAACAAAAAAGAAAAAACCAAAAAACAAAACAACCAAGCTGGGTGTGGTGGTACACACCTTTAATCCCAGCACTTGGGGAGGGAGAAGCAGGTAGATATCTAGATTTGAAGGCAGCCTGGTCTACAAAATGAATCTAGGACAGCCAAGGCTACACAGAAAACCCTGTCTTGGAAAAAAACAAAACAAAACAAAAAAACCAAGAAAAACAAAAACAAAACCAAGAAAAAACAAACAAACAAACAAACAAAAAAAAAAAACAAAAAACACCAAACACTGAGAATAAAGCTTTTTAATTAAAAAAAACATTTTTTTTTTTTTTTTTAATGTGTTTACAAGTGTATGCCCTGTGTGGGAAGAACTGGATCCTCTGGAGCTGCATTTGTTGGCAGTTGTGAACAACTGGATGTGGGTGCTAGGAACTGAACACAGGTCCTCTGGAAAAGCCACAAGCACTCTTACCCCTCAGCAGCCTCCAGTGTGTAGGATGGATCTTAGCGTGTGCTCCAGGAAGAAGCAGAGTTTAAGCCATGAAAGACGGCAGGAAAGTCCTGGGTGATGATGGAAGAGTAAGTGAACTGCTTGAACAAACAGCATGCATGGCAGCTATCTTTCTGCCCTGACTTTCAGTGGAGCCAAACTACAGACACAGAAAATGGTCATTAAGATCCAAGGGCTCTGCCAGGCATGGTGGTACATGCCTTTAGTCCCAACACTCAGGACTAAAGGTGGATCTCTGTGAGTTTGAGGCCAGCCTGGTCTACAAAGTGAGCTCAGGACAGCCAAGGCTACACAGAGACACTCTGTCTCAACACAAAACAACAAAAAAGATCCAAGGGCTCAGCCAGATGGTGGTGGTGCACGCCGTTAATCAGTGCTCAGAAGGCAGAAACAGGTGGATCTCTTGAGTTCAAGGCCAGCCTGGTATACTGAATGAGTTCCAGGATCACCAGGGCAACAGAGAAACTAGAAACCTTGCTTCAGAGAACCTAACCAAAACAAAAGTAATTGAAGTTTGCAAGGACTTCAGTAACTTCTTGCTCTGACCAGTCTGGATACCTTGTCCTGAGCTTTTCTCCATTTCCAACTTTTGTTTATTTTTCCCAGAAGGGTTATCCTGTCTCATCGTGGCTGTGTTGACCTGTGTCCCACAAACTCAGACCTTCAGGGGGATTATGGAATTCATAACTTAAGCATGATTGGTTAAGATCATTGACCACTGTTTTATCAAAGTTGGCCTCTCGTACTCCCTTGCAAGGGTGGCAGTAGAACTGAGAGCTGTCTCCCTTGTGTGGTTGGTTGCCCTGGCAACCAGCATCAGTCAGCCTAGCACACCTCACACCACAAATTACAAAGATTTAAAAAACATGTTTTTAAAACCATATACTTACTTTATAATATGCCAATCCCTTTCCTAGTCCCGTGACATCACTACACTAGTCTTTCACTACACTAGTCTTTTTCTTTAGTCTACTCTTCAGCTACGGATGGTGGCTTACACCTATAATCCTAGCATTTGGGATAGGGAGGCAGAATGATCAGGAATCCACGGCCAGTTTTGACACAGAAGGTAAGGTAAGCCCGTGTCAACAAATAGTGTCTACTATCCTTCTAGGCTATATTAATATAGCTGCTCTGTCTTCAAATTCTTCTAGACCTCTTCCTAAAATCTATTTATGGGGGCTGGAGAGATGGCTCAGTAATGTAACTCAGAGGACCTGGGTTAGATTCCTAGCACCTACCTGATGGCTCGCAGCCATCTGTAACTCCATTCCAGGGAATCTGATGCCCTCTGGTTTTGGTGGGCACTGCATGCATGCGGTACACATATATACGTGCAGGAAAATACCCATACACATAATTTTTTAATTTATTTGGTTTTGGAAATATACACGAATTTTTCAAACTCTGTATCTAGTACCTGGGTTCTGGTGACTGAACTCAGCTTGTTAGGCTTGTTCAGCAAATGCCTTTTCCCCACGTGTCTGAGACCGTCTTTAAACAAAACAGGTTTAATGTATGGCTCACGCCCATAATCTAGCACTCGGAGGCAGAGGCAAGAGGATCTCTGGTCTACATAGTGAGTTCCAGGAGAGCCAGAGCTAGAAAGTGAAACCCTGTCTTGAAAAAACAACCAAACCAAACAAAAACAAAATAAAAGTAAAACTTGAAAGGCCTCTCTGATTCGGTTTGATTTTTTGGTAGTTTCTGTTTTTCACAACGTTTGATTGGTAAGTCTTTAAAGTACAGGCAGGTGGTGATATGCTTGCTTAGCCTGCATGAATCCTTGAATTTGATTCCCAGTACCACAAACCACACATGGTGGCAGATACTGGAAACTCCAGTACTGGGGAGGTGATGGCAGAAGGGTCAGAAGTCCAAGGTTATCCTTTTCTAGTTGAATTCTATGCAAGCCAGGGCTACAGAAGACCCTGCCTTAAAAGAGAGAAAACAAGCTTTCCGTTGTCTAGAAGATACAGAGGAGCTTTGCCTGGTCTGGTTTAGGTCTAAAATGACTGGACTATGGTCTAGGGAAAGCAGAGTCACAAAGGAGGAAGCCATGTATGTCTGGATGGGACAATAGCTGGTCAGACAAAGTTCATCTCAGAAAGAGGTGGTAAATGTTTTCAGAGTCATTGTCTACAAGAAGCTGAGATCTGGAAGGCAGCCGCTCCACCTAGGGACCTGCTGAGGCAGAGGGCCACCTCATTCCTCTGGCTGCTGTCCTTCAGACAGGTAAGGTGACAAACAGTCTCTAACATGTTTTACCCTTAAAAACATGTTCAGGGGAATTGGAAGTCTCTAAAGAAGAGGACTCTCAAGTTCTGTTTTTGGCACCGGTTCATGCTGAGCGTTTTTCCAGCCCTCACCCGAGTGCTGCTCCTTCCCAACAGGCCATATTGTTCCCGAGCTGTCTTAATATCTTCTGTGACTGCCTTTCCAAGGAATACGCAGAATGGTGCCCTGCCCTGTCAGCCTCTGTCACAGAAACCTACATCAACCATGTTCTCCAGCCAGATCCTCCCTCTGGCCCCTGGCACCTGCCAGGACCCCTCATGCATGGTGCCCTCCTTAGCTCCCCTATCCCAGTATCCCTCTTCGTGCTGAGAGTGGTCCTGGAAGACATCGGCCGCCCGGCTGAGGCGCAAGGGGGAATGAAGGTCAGGTGCTCAGTTGCCCTGCCTGAGGAAGGTACCTCTATGGCAGAGCTGCTGGCTGAGTCTGCTGAGAAGCTCCCTTCCACTGCCCTGGTAGGAGAGTTCAAGGCTTCTGCAGTCAAAGTCAACCAGCAGTGCACCGTTGAGTCTTGGGAACATTTAGATGAAGTAGGCAAGAAGCTGATGAAAAGCCCAGAAATTAAGAACACCACGATTCCCAATGAAGATCAGGTATATGTCGTCCTGCTTGTGGCCCTTGTGAAACTTACTTTCATGGGTCTTCTACTAAACTACTTTCAGGCTTATTTTTGATAGACAAGGTATCACAGGCATCACCTGTACTTTCTCATAACCCTTTTAGTAGGTCTGCGCACAGAGATGGCGCACTGCATGTAGCTAGATGCTGGCAGT
This sequence comes from Psammomys obesus, assembly GCF_907164565.1. Classification (NCBI taxonomy): domain Eukaryota; kingdom Metazoa; phylum Chordata; class Mammalia; order Rodentia; family Muridae; genus Psammomys; species Psammomys obesus. Next base: position 26,437,810 of record NW_026596069.1, read on the forward strand.
ATTTTACAATTGGTACATTTTCTTCCCTTGATCCTAGGGTGCAAAGGCAGTTTTTATGTGCTGTGGGTACTGAAATTTCCCTCTTAACCTACTTAATATTTTCTAATTCCCCAAATGAACACTGCACCTTGATTGTGTTCATTGTCATTTATTTTGTGATAATAAGGGGGGGGGAGGGTTGTTTTGTTTTGTTTTGTTTTTTAGACAGGTTCCTGGCTGGCCTGGAACTCAGAGATCCACCTGCCTTTCCATCCAAGTGCCAAGATTAAAGGGGTGTGCCATGTCCAGATTTGTTCTGATATTTTGAGACAGTCTTGCTATGTAGCCACTGTCCTTGATATGTAGCCCAGGCTACCCTCAAACTTAAGGGACTGCTACTTCACCCTTCCAAGATTATAGACCTGTGCCAGCACATTTGTTTTTGTAGTGCTGGGGTTGAATCCAGGGCCTCAGGAAACTAGACAAGCACTCCACCACTGAGGCACCGTCACAGCCTACTTATGTTAATTCTTAAACAGATAAGATAATAAAAAGCTGCTTCTGTGTTGGAATCACTGTTCTGGGGCTCTTAAAGAGGCTCAAGCTGAACTCACAGCTCTGGCTGGCCCAGAACTTACTAGTTCTGAGTTGGCTCTGGGTTTCCATGGCTCCTTTCGTGACCTGGAGATGGACTGAGCAGGGACATGGAGTACATGCCAGTGTCTCTTGAGGCCAAAGATTGAGCGATCATTGTGAGTGGGCAAGTATTTGTAGAGAAACAGCCATCTCCCCTGTTCACGGGACAGGGAACTGGGTTGGGTCTACGCCTCTCAGAGCTGTCTCAGTCCTCACTGGATGGACTGACTGCACAGGAATTTGGGGGTTCCTATAACAATGTGGAAGTGGAGCAGACGTCTAGTGATGTGGAGTGAGGACACGTTGAGCAACTGTGTGTCATTTTCATTTCTTTTTTAATTTTAATTTTACTTATAGTTAATAGTGTTAGTGTGTTACAATGTATGTGAGTGTGTGAGTGGGCACTCACATGCCAGAGCACACATGAAGGTCAGATGTGTGTGCAGGTCAGAGGACAACGTTCATAAGTCTCACTCTCATTCCCCTTTGGGTTCTGGAAGTTAAATTTGGGTCTCCAGGCTTGATGGCAAGCACTTTTACCTGTTGAGTCATCTTGCCACCACCCACCCCCACGTTCTCATTTCTTAGGACCAACTTAAAAGGAACAGAAGCTGAAGGTTGATGGTTGAGAGGTTGTGCTGAACTGTTCTCGGAGCCAAGATGCTGCTGTTCCAGCTTACCAAAGATTGCCATAGCTGGCCTTGCCGATCATCTACCTTCCTCCCACGAGGGACAGAGAAGCTCTTGGGGGACTCTCATCTGAGCATCCAGCCAATTAAAGGCAATTCTTCCCTAACTGTGCAAGGCCTGAGGGTTTCAGGGAAGGTCTAGAGAGTTATAAACCGGGGCACACTGCTTCAGGGTCACCCATGCTCTGTAAGTAACCCTAATAAATAATGCATTGGCCCCCAGGGTTAACTTTGGTGAGGTGGAACTTTGGATTGTCAGTGGGACTTTATAAGGAAGGGAAGAGACATTGCCTCATCTGTGCCCTAGGCGCTCTTCAGGCCACAGCCTAAGGGAAGCAGTTTGGGAGCTGTTGTCCATACAGCAAGATCTGATCCAGCTAGGCCTCACTTGAGACTGGCCTGGCCTCACTGCCTCCTTCTGTATTTATTACCATTTCTTATAGACCCAGAGTAAGACTTGGTCCTTTTTTTCTCATTTCTGGCAGGGAGGGGTCCTTATGCCAGATCCTGTTTCCAAATTCCTTGCCCAACCATAACCTTTTCACCCCCCCCCCCCCCCCACTCCCTGCCCAACTGCTGCAGCCGGCAGCTTCATCTGTAGGCCAGGTGGTGTAAAAGGCAAGCAGGCTTTTCTCTTCAACCAGATAGGACAGCCAGCTGCTTAGATAGGGATTTTTCAGGAGCTGTCCTGGTCTCTGTTCTTTAGCTCTCAGGAAGTGCTCAGCCTGTTGCAGGATGGGCAACTAGGCCTTTCCTGCCATCCTGTGCATGGGTAGAAGCAGACTGTGAGCGCAGGGTCCAACACTTGCCCACATCAGGAACCTACTGTACTTAGACAACAGCTTTGCACTCCACTGCTCAGATCCACTCTGTCAAACCCAAGGAAAAAGGCTGAGATGAAGCCGTGGACATAGAATGCAACTTTCTAACCATGCTAAGGCTGTCAGAGAGACCCATGGGGTGCCCATGTCTATAAACATTCAGTGAAGACTGGGGCTCAGCAGCTCATCAAGGCCAACACCCCTCTGCTAGAGATCAGGGAGGAAGGTTTATGGTGTTATTACATAGGCTGAGCAACATCATGGCCTGTTAGGCTGAGAGCTAGACTGGAGAGACGGCTGAGGGGTTAAGAGCATTGGCTGCTTTTTGAGAGGACCCTAGTCCAATTACCAGCACAGAGGGCAACTCATAACTGTCTGTACAGGGGATCCAACACCCTCTTAAAGACAAACAGGCAAAACACCAATGCACATAAAATAAAAATAAATATTAAAAAAATGCCAGGCAGTGATGGCACACCCCTTTAATCCCAGCACTCTGAGAGGCAGAGGCAGAGGCAGAGGCAGGCGGATATCTGTGAGTTCAAGGACAGCCTGGTCTACAAAGGGATCCAGGACAGCCAAGGCTATACTGAGAAACACTGTCAAAAAACAACAAACGAGGCTGGAGCATTGGCTCAGCAGTTAAAAGCACCAGGTGCTCTTCCAAAGGACCTGGGTTCAATTCCCAGCAACCACATAGCAGCTCACAACTGCCTAGTAACTCTAGTTCCAGGGGATCTGACAACTCCCTTCCCACGTACAAACAGGCAGAACACCAGTGTACATAAAATAAAAATAATTAAAACAACAACAACAACAAAAAGCCTGGGCTGTAGGCAAGCCTGTTTGGCACTTTTTTTCTTAATCAGTGATTGATGGGGAAGGGTCCAGTCCATTATGGGTGGTGCCATCCTGGGCTGGTAGGCCTGAGTTCAATAAGAAAGCAGGTTGAGCAAGCCATGGGGAGCAAGCCAGTAAGCAGCACCCTTGATGGTCTCTGCATCAGCTCCTGCTGCCAGGTTTCTGCCCTGTTTGAGTTCCTGCTGTCACTATTTCTGGCACTGTGAGTGAAATAGAACCTTCTCTCCCCAAGTTGCTTTTGGTCATGGTGTTTCATCACAGCAATAATAGCCCTAAGACAGTCTCAGAGAAAAGGGGGAGATTTCAGGTAATTGGTGGTCCAGGAGGGTAACGAATTCCTCAGGAGGAACATGGGACAATGAGTGCATGGGGGTGAGGGATGGGATGAGAGGAGATATGTCATCATCAGTAGATACCAGTGGTCTGTAAACTTACTTGGGAAAGTGAGAAGTCTGGGCACCAGGAGAGACTGTTGGTGCAGAGGTGGGAACAGTTAGAGAGGCCTTTGGCAGGGGACTTGCTTCCCTCACAGAAGGGAGGCTGCTGTACAAGGTGTGGCTTGAGCAGCATATATATATGAGAAAGAGCTATGTCAGGAAGCCCACACTGTGGTCCCGGCGCTGAAGAGGCTCTGAACTGCACAGGCAGCCTGCCCTCTATAGACCCTGTTAAAGAGAAGAGGAAGGGAAAGAAACATTAGCATCCTCTAAGCAAACGGAAGAGGCCATTCCAAGCATCAGGAGGCAACCCTTGTGTTTTCCTGTGGTGTTATACATTATAGGCAAGGGAATAAAACATACCTGCTAACCCCTTGATTTTGTGCTAACCTCAAAAAAGTGTGAAAAATAAATCCACATTGTTTAAAGCACCCACTTTGTGGGATTTGTGGGACATACTAAAATAAAGCTACTCTGGTTACAATGAATCCTAGTAGAGAGAACGACCACACTGACAATAGGGTACTAGGTGATCCTGTATCTAGAATGTCTCATTATGAGCTGGTTTTTCTCTGATTGACGAAATCAGCTGTTCGTTAGAAAAACAAAACAAAACAAAACCAAAAAACAAAAGCAGATGGATCTAACTCATAATGATAAAGGCTGTGGACCACGAGAAAGGTGATGAATAGATGGTCTCAATTTCTGTGAAATTGATCACTGTTATTCTGACACTATTTTATCAGTTCATAATTGTGGCTATAGTAGGACAGAAAGAGGCTGTGACTCATGACAGAGGGAAGATGAGGCTTGATTCATAGCTTGGTTGGCTTCAGATGTGATGTTCATATCAGTACTTGCTGTTGCATGACAAACACTTGTGGAAATTGCTCTCAACAATTGTGATAAATGGAAAGCCATTCTGATGTACAAAACTAGATTGGGCTAAAAACCTGAAATCATAGGCAGAGATGATTTATTTGGCTGTCTTTATAGCAGCACTGAAGAAGAGAGATCAGATGACTTTGAACTGGAAACATTTCAATGGACATAAGGGACTGTTAGTATAAATTGGAAAGATTTTTGTAACAAGTGCTTGAATTCATCACATACCATGGATGATGATCCAAGAAGTTAAGTAGATGAATCACGTAGGTTTTTCATCGGTCAATAAGCTACTAGCACAAGGTGGTTAATGAACATATGACAAGAACTTCTTGGATGTGTTACATATATGTTCAACAACATGCCTTCCCAATGACTAAAACTGATTTAGCTGTTGCTGAATATTCAATCTGCCAACAATGGAGACCAATGGCAAGTCCCTAGTATGGCATCTGCTAGGGCTATGGTTAGGGTTAGGGATAGGGTTAGGGTTAGGGTTAGGGTTAGGGTTAGGGTTAGGGTTAGGG
>NW_026596069.1:26442654-26443103 GCF_907164565.1 Psammomys obesus
TTAGGGTTAGGGTTAGGGTTAGGGTTAGGGTTAGGGTTAGGGTTAGGGATAGTTCTAGGGCTATGGCTATGGCTAGGGTTAGGGTTAGGACCAGGGCTAGAGTTAGGGTTATGGCTAGGGCTAAGGCTAGGACTAGGGTAGGGTTAGGATTAGGGTTATGGTTAGTGTTAGTGTTAGGGTTAGGGTTAGTTTACTGTTAGGGTTAGGGTTAGGGTTTGGGTTAGGGCTAGGTCTAGGGTTAGGGTTAGGGCTAGGGTTAGGGCTAGGGCTAGGTCTAGGTCTAGGGTTAGGGTTAAGGTTAGCTTTACAGTTAGAGTTAGCTTAGGGTTTGGGTTAGGGTTTGGGTTAGGGTTAGTTCTAGGGCTAGGGCTATGGTTATGGCTCTGGCTAGTGTTAGGTTTAGGGTTATGGTTATAGTTTGCTTAGGGTTAGGGTTATGGTTAGGGTTA
>NW_026596069.1:26443113-26533555 GCF_907164565.1 Psammomys obesus
GGGTAGGGCTATGGCTATGGTTAGGCTAGGGTTAAGGTTAGGACTAGTGCTAGGTCTAGGGTTAGGGCTAGGGTTAGCTTAGGGTTAGAGTTATGGTTATGGTTAGGGTTGTTGTTAGGGCTAGGTTGAGGGTTATGGTTATGGTTATGGTTAGGTTTAGGTTTAGAGTTAGGTTTAGGGTTAGGGTTAGGGTTAGGATTAAGGCTAGCGTTTGGGTTAGGGCTATAATTAATAATTTACTTCATTTTAAGCATAAATCAAAATATTTTAAACTATATTTAGAGAATGCGTAATCATGACTGCAATATAATTAAGAACATTTATATCTATTGCCAGAGGCTTTTGACAGAGTTAAACAGTTCTTGAGTGGGGAATGAGGATTGAAAGAAAATAACAATTAAAAAAAACCCAAGACACTACACATGGGATTTGTTCGAGAGAGCTTCTAGTAGAAAACTAGGCACTCGGTTTATTCCACAGTCCCTTTTTATAGTCAGAACAAAGCACTTTGATACAATGAAGTTCACTGAAAAGTCCAACTTGTTTACCTCGACCACCTGTCTGTGTGATCCTCACACAAGCAAAATGAAATGAACTTGGCAACACATCCTGTCTATCCCTGTCTACAGGTGAAGGCAAGGGTGAAAACATGTTTTTCATTGAGAGCTCAATAATAAAGCATCCTGACAAACAAGCAGCTCTCCACAATCTATCAAAAAAAGAAATGCACTATGCATTTACATCCCTGGAAATATTTTGCAAAGGGATAGATGATGTACCAGATTACAGATGATACTTTTCAATGATAAGATGTAATTTTTTTTTTTTTTTTTAAGAAATGGCATATATTCCCATAAGTTAGAATACATTGATCTTGGAACCAACCGGTGAAATTAGAGTGGGCTCTTGCTGTTGTTTGTGGTTTTTTCCACTGGGGATGTAGAGATGTTAGAAGTGGTATAATTGTTAAGACACTGAGTCTAGGGGAGGTTAGGATCCTTGGAGCATCACAATTAGAATGGATTCACAGTTCTTGCATGGCCTTCAAGGGCTCATGAGAGGGTTCTTGCATTCATATCATTAGCTGCTAGGGGTACAGGTTAAACAAAAAGAGCTGGCCTGGCCCTTTTTTTCTTCTTCCCACATGTGCTTTTGCCAACAAAGTCCGTTCCAAATACAAGATGATGCCCTTGATCATCCCAAAACAATGAGCTAATTAAACATTCTTTTTCAAAATTCTTTTCTTCAAACTTTTTTCTTGATCTAGCCTCAGGTGTCTGGTTAAATTAATGAAAAATTGACTAATGCAAAAGTTTTACTATCATGTCAGTAGTTGATTCAGGAAATGTTTACCCCTGTCCCTACTATATTTGACAACATATCTCCAGTGTGCATTATCCAATTTTACTGCAGTGTGACATGACCTTTTGACAAATTTATGTTTAATAACTGCATGATTGAATTACAAAAATAAGTCACCTGAAACATCTCGAAATGTTTTAAGTAAGTTTATGAATTTGTACATCAGCCACATGAGGCCAATGAGCCATGGGTTGTGCATAAGCATGAAAGGTTTTGGTCCTTGGATGGGATTGCTTTTGCCAGGGAAGACATTATGTCCTTAAACTTTTAGTTAATGTTGTTTCCAGTAATGTTAGTGTCTTCTTTCACTCGGCTGGTGTGCCAAACTCTCTTGATAAACAGGTAGGAAGCGGTAGGACGCTTTTTACACAATGTGGTCAGTGAAGAAATGAGTGGAACCTATCTGATTAGCCCTTGCCAATTTTACCAATAGGTAGGCATAATAAGAAATAATGTCCTGAAAATATGATCTCCAGGAATCAAGTTCTTTCAAGGATAAAGAGTCTTGTCCATTTTGCTGGGTAGGCTATCTGTGTCAGCAGAGGAACCTGCTGTTTACATGGAGTGGATAGTGCAGGAGGGAAATGGTGAGTCCTAGTCAACCCTAACACAGCTGAACTTGAAGAGGATGTAGTTTGTTCCACTGTCATTTTTCATTTTCTTTTAAATTTATTGATTTTAAATAAATTACAGTTTATTCACTTTGTATCCCTTCTGTAGCCCCCTCCCGCATCCTCTCTCAACCCCACTCTCCCTCTGTCATCTCCTCCCATGCCCTTCCCCAAGTCCACCAATAGGGGAGGTCCTCCTCCTCTTCCCTTTGACCCTAGCCTCTCAGGTCTCATCAGGACTGGCTGCATTGTCTTCCTCTGTGGCCTGCTAAGGCTGCTCATCTCTGCCCATGCCCTTTTAGCTTTCATAGTTTCTATTGAGAAGTCTGGTGTGATTCTGATAGGCCTACCTTTATATGTTACTTGGCCATTTTCTATTGTTGCTTTTAATATTTTTTCTTTGTTCTGTAGATTTAGTGTTTTGACTATGATGTGACATGAGGAGTTTCTTTTCTGGTTTAGTCTATTTGGTGTTCTGGAGGCTTCTTGTATGCTTATGGACATCTCTTTAAGTTGAGAAAATTTTCTTCTATGATTTACTTGAAAATATTTTATGGACCTTAGAGCCTGGAATCTTCTTTTTCATTTATTCCTATTCTTAGATTTTGTCTTTTCATGGCGCCCTTGATTTCTTGGATGTTTTGTGTTTGGAAATTTTCTGATTTTAGTTTTTCTTTGAGAGATGTATCAATTTCCGCAAGTGTATCTTCAGCACCCTAGATTTTCTCTTCTATTTCTTGTATTCTATTGGTGATGCTTACCTTTGTGGTTCCTGATATTTTCTCTAAGTTCTCCAGCTCCAGGGTTTTTTCTGTTTGTGTTTTCTTTATTGATTTTAATTGTTTTCATGATTTGCACTATTTCCTTCATGTGTTTGAATGTGGATTCCTGTCTTTCCATGATGGCCTCTATTTTTTTGTTCATTTCCTCTCTATATGCCACTAATTGTGCCTCTGCTTGTGCCTCTATTTGTTTGGCTGTATTTGCCTGGATTTCTTTGAGAGCTTGGTTTGTTTCCTCTCTATATGCCACTAATTGTGCCTCTACTTTTTCCTCTGTTTGTTTGGCTGTATTTGCCTGGATTTCTTTGATAGTTTTGTTCATTTTCTGTTTATGTGCCTCTAATATCTGGATAAGCCTAGAATTGAGATCATTTGCTTGTGTTTCTGATGAATTAGCATGTCCACTGATGGTTGGGGTTGCTGGTGAAGCCATGATGTCCTGATTTTTGTTGGATGTGTTCTTACACCGACCTCTAGCCATCTGCTTATCTGTATCTTTTGCTGTTTGTTCCTGGAGTCTGTACTTCAGACTGGGTCTGTCTTTCTCTGGTGTCTGGAGTATTCTTGAGGAAGATGAGAGAGGTCCACTGGTTTGAGACTGTGTGTTGGTGGTTCAGCTGTAGCTAAGGGAGGAAGGTCGCAGGCACAGGTGCACAGTGCAGGTGAGCAAGCATGGGCACGTGTGTGGCAGTGTGCCTTGAAGGACAGTGTGCTAGAGCGTGTGGATGCCTGGAATGTGGGGCTTAAGCACAGGAGGGGTGCAGGTGCTGGTGCTGTTCATGGGCTCAATGTGCATGTGCAGGTGCCCTGAATACCTCAGTGGCCTACAGGCCTGTAGTACTGTCCTCCTGGTATTCAGATCTGTCTGGGCTCTAGGAATTGTTTGCCTGGACTTCAGTGGTAGACCCACAGAGCAGGGGCTTCAATGTTGAGAACGCTGTCGCAAGGATCCCTATGTTGCCCACAGTGGGGGTTGTGGTGGGAGGGATCTGATGTCTGGCTGCTAGTTAGAGGGACCCTGGATCTGGGGCTCTGCATGCGCTCACTCGAAGGTGCAGTCACTCTCTAGCTGGCCTAATAGGAAAGCACAGGGGTCCCCTGTTCTCTACTCTCATATTTGGGTCTGCAGGGGCAAATGAGTGTGTAGGAGATCTGCTAGTGGTGTCCACTGTCTGCTGGGCAGGGAGACCCGTGGGGAGACTCTTGGCTACCCTTGGGGTAGCCACTACTGTTGTCTCAGTCACTGAGCATGGAGGCTCCTGTTAGGGCCAGCTGCCACCCTGCTGCCACTGCAGACCTGGGAGGCTGGCACAGTGGCACGCAGGGAGGCCCTGGGGAGCCTGTACAGCTGCCCGAAGACCTGGGAGGCCCATCCAGCAGTCCACCGCTGCAGCAGATCTGGGAGGCCCATCCAGCAGTCCACCGCTGCAGCAGATCTGGGAGGCCCATCCAGCAGTCCGCCGCTGCAGCAGACCTGGGAGGCCCATCCAGCAGTCCGCCGCTGCAGCAGACCTGGGAGGCCCATCCAGCAGTCCGCCGCTGCAGCAGACCTGGGAGGCCCACCTCTGCTGTCTCAGTTACCGAGTGCAGAGGCTCGTGCTTGGGGCAATCGCTGCGGCCTCCGCCGAGCAGGGAGCCCTGTGCTTGGAGCAGTGGGCACTGTGGGCCAGCTCTGTCAAGGAGAAAGGCCCATGGTTGGGGCGAGGGGAAGTGCAGGGATGTTGAATATTCACCACTCTCAGTCCCTGGAGGGGTTTGCAGGTGACCTGGAGCCAAATGGTCTCAGCTCCCAGGTTGTTCCCTCTTGCCAAGCAAACCTCCATGTGGATGTTCTGGCTTCAGCTGCCCCTCCACTCACCAATTTCAGAGTTTCAGATCCTGTGCCCCTCAGATACGGTGTGCTCTGGTCACTGCCATATTGGACTGCTTCATTTGAGTTTTTGATCTTAGCCATTCTGATGGGTGTAAGGTGAAAACTCAGGGTCATTTTGATTTACGTTTCCATGATGACTAAGGATGTTGAGCATTTCCTTAAGTGTTTCTCTGCCATTCAATATTCCTGTATTACAAATTCTTTGTTTGGCTCTGTACCCCATTTTTTTAGTTGGATTACTTGATTTTTGCTGTTTAACTTAAGTTCTTTTTATATTCTGGATATCAGCCCTCTGTCAGATATAGGGTTGGTGAAGATCCTTTTCAGTCTGTAGGCTGTCATTTTGTTCTGATGACAGTGTCCTTTGTTTTACAGAAGCTTTTTAGTTTCATGAGGTCCCATTTATTGATTGTTGCTCTTAGAGCCTGTGCTGTTGATGTTCTGTTCAGGAAGTTGTCTCCTGTGCCAATGAGTTCTAGGCTTTTCCCCACTTTTTCTTCTAACCGATTTAGTGTGTCTGGTTTTATGTTGAGGCCTTTGATCCACTTGGACCTTAGTTTTGTGCAGGGTGATAAATATGGATCTATTTGCATTTTTCTACATGTAGACATCCAGTTAGACCAGCACCATTTGTTGAAAACACTATCTTTTTTTTTTTTTTATTGTATGGTTTTGACTTCATTGTAAAAAACCAAGTATCTGTAGGTGTGTGGGTTCATTTTTGGGTTTTTTATTCCATTGATCCACCATTCTGTTTCTATGCCAGTACCATGCAGTTTTTTATTGCTCTGTAGTACAGCTTGAGGGGTGGAGATACCTTCAGATGATCTCTTGTTGTACAGGATCGTTTTAACAATTCTGGGTTTTTGTTTTTCCATATGAAGTTGAGAATTTTTTTTTCCAGGTCTGTAAAGAATTGTGTTGGTATTTTGATGGGAATTGCACTGAATCTGTAGATTGCTTTTGGCAGGATGGCCATTTTCACTATGTTGATCCTACTGATCCATGAGCATGGGAGATCTTTCCATCTTCTGAGATCTTCTTCGATTTCTTTCTTTAGAGACTTGAAATTGTTTTCAAACAGGTGTTTCACTTGCTTGGTTAGAGTCACCCCAAGGTACTTTATGTCATTTGTGGCTATTGTGAAGGGTGTAGTTTTCCTAATTTCTTTCTCAGCCCTTTTGTCTTTGGTATACACGAGGGCTACTGATTTTTTTGAGTTAATTTTGTATCTGGCCACTTTGCTGAAAGTGTTTATAGGCTGAAGGAGTTCTCTGGTTGAATTTTTGGGGTTGCTCAATGTATACTATCATATCATCTGTGAATAGTGACCACTATCATTTTTCTTGTAATTTTTCTTAGATAGTGAGACAGATGGAAACCCAGCAGAGTTGCATTTGGTGTCAACTTACCTTTGAAGGAAGTGGACGCACAATGGTAAGTGGATGTTCTCCTTCACTACTCAGAGTCCATCTCCTGCAGTGGTGTGTTGGTTTCCCCAGGGGGTGTAAATGTTTTTGCTGAGAAGCTTACACATTGCAATTGCCCCAAACCAAGGGATCTTTCCTAGCTATGGTTGGAACCCCTTTAATGGGCATTCCATGTCTAACCCCTGATCAGTGTGGAAGTTCAGACCCTTCTGTTAATTCAAGACATTTCTGAAGTAGGGTATTTCTAAGGGATGCTGAGACCTGCTCTACAGGAAGTGTGCTGTCTGTCTAATTCTGCTTCTGCCTCCACAGAGGTGTTGCTCTAAAGTTCATAAAAGGCATCTGCACTTAGTTCTCTGAGTATGTTTTCTAGAGAACTTGTGTCAGACTATTAATTTGCCATATGAATGATATGTTTGCCCTTGTTTGTTTCTTTGGTGAAATTCTTTCTGTGTAGCCCAAGCTGGCTATGAACTGTCAGTTCCCTTGTTTTATACTTGATATAACACTAAGTAGAACACGGTACTCATTAAGAACCTGTAGTTCTGCTGTCTCAGTCTCCCAAATACTGCAACTATAGGTATGTCATACCATGGCTCACTGATGTATGTGCCGAGATTTCATTACCATACATATCTATGTAGCATTCTATAAATGTGTGTAATATTTTATGGCCATTTTAAAAATACATGGCATGTTAAAACTGGCTCAGCTCACAAAAGTAAATTGAGCAATTGATTTTTTAGTAAATGTAAGATTGTAAGCAATCAGAAAAGTTAATACAGTCCTACTCACTTTATTCCTTCCCCCTTTGCCTAAACAAGCTTGTTTTTTTGATTTATTAAAGTATTGATTCAGTTTATGGACATACCACTCTGAGCATGCCTGATCTTGTCCAAAAAGGTCAATTCAATCTTCTAATTCCTAACCCATTAAGGAGTGCTCTTTCAGGGTGGATGTCTTTTTAAGTAATTGTAGATTCAATGAATTTTATTTTATTTTATTATTATAATGGACACACCACTAGGTAGAACATTAGATAATTAATAAGGTACATTATTACCAAAATTGTTACAAGAGAAATCTATTTCATCAAGATTTCAGACATAATTAATTATGTGGCCAGTTGCTTTTTGACAGAATTACATCTAGATTTGTTCTAAGGAAAAAAAAAAATCACTGAATGTTTATCAACTAGCCAGACAAGAGGTTGTCTTGTAAACCATATTAGCTGTGTTAGGAAGTGTGTATTACTGCTGGCTTCAACATTACGACAGTATAATTATTTGCTTACATCTAGGAGTTACTGTCTTCTTATATGCTTTTTCATTTGAGTGCACTAAAATCATGTGCTCTTGTAGTTTATTACAGTTAGTACAGCTATGTAACATACTATGTAATATACTGTTTGTTTCAAAAGATATGGAAGAATGGAGGACTGTGAAAATGTTTGCCATAATGAAAAGATGAAGGTTTTAGGTCACAAATATTTTCAATGTGACTTAAACATTAGGCAATTGTATATGCATAACAAAACACTATGTAGAAATTAAATAATATTTATAGATTTTATAGTCTTATGTATAGGTTAAAATAAGTAGAAAATAAGAATAAATTAATACATAATTAAGCAAAATGTCTGTAAATGTGAAATAATTCCTCATAGTCACTTCTACCACACAGTTCATCATTTAAGTGTATTAACATTTTAACTGCAAAAACCCCCAAATTTCCAGTATAAGATGACATAAATGACATTATTATTTTGGTGTAGGAAGAACTACAAAGGTCACAGAATGCAGGAGCAGACCACTGTATACACAGTCAGCTGATTTCTGAGGAACGTCACTGTGTGTGCAGGAAAGAATATTCTATCTTTTCATTAAGCGAAGCTGTTTTACATAGCGTCCTACTTCCATTTTCTGTTGCTGTGATAAAACACCATGACAAAAAACAACCAAAAAGAGAAAAGGTTTATTGTGGCTTACAGCTAAAGGCGAGAGTTCAGCATAGTAGAGGCCTCATGACAGCAGGAGCTTGAAGCAGCTGCTCACATCACACCCACACTCAGGAAGCAGCGTGATGAATATGGTTGCTGCTTAGACTCCTTCCTGCACTTATAGTTTAAGTCTTACACAGTTCAGGATCCCAGCCAGGGTCTGGTGCCAGGGTCTGGTGGGTGGTTGTCGCCACCTCAGTTAAATTTATCCCTGAAGGCCAAGAGACCCATCTTCCAGGTGAGTCTAGATTCTATAAAGTTGGCAGTTAATGATAGATAGTTATTTACTCAGAAGTTAAGGATCTTGACTCCAATCTCACATTTTACACCAAAAGTTAACTCAAGATGGTTTGCTGAGATAAAAGTGTAAGAGGGAGGGAAAGAGATTGATTCATTGATTAGAGCAAAAACAAAAAAACAAACAAAAAAAAAAAAACGAAAAGATGCAGTTTTTATTATCATGACATATAGGTTAAATAGGTTAGAAAATATTAAGGGTAAAAGAAAAAAAACTTTAAAAATAGATTATATTATAATTGGAATTCTTCTCTTTTTCCTCTGTTCCCCAGATCCAATTCCCTAGCTCTGCAGCAGAACACCTGTGGCAGCCTTCCCTGCCCTCCTCCTAGCTCCTGTGGATCCCACAGAACTTTGCTTTCTAGCCCCCCAGCCCCATTAATTGTTTTGTCCTAGCCTCCAGCAGATAACCCTGCTAACCCAGGGGCTACCCCTCCCAGGGCAGCAAGTAAGGTGAAGGTGGAACCACACTCCTCCTCCTACTCTTGAGATCTAATTCTCCTGTCTCATCCCCAGTTCCATGGCAGGAGACCTTTCCCCTCCAACTTCATCCCCAAAGGATCACAAAGATCTTATCCCCAGTCTTTCTTCCCCTAACTTATCCCATTATCCCAGCTACCAGCACCAGAATTTATTCCCTGAGGACACTAACTGAAGACCTTCATCACTCCTTCCTCTCTCCAAATCCATACCTCAGTCTGCAACAGCTGCAGCCTTCCCCCGCACTGTCCACATACCCTGTGTATTCCATAGTTCATCGCCTCCTAAACACTCTCCCCCAACTCACTGTTTTATTTCAGCCCTCAACTTCAGCAGTCATCCTCTGCTAACTCACAGACCATACCTGCCATAAAGCCAGGTAGGATGCCTGCAAACCTTCTCTTCTCCCAGATAAAGTTACACAGTTTCATCCCCAGCTCTGCAGCAGAACACTTGTCCCCTTGCTCCCATCTCCTGTGGACCACACAGATCTTCCCCTTATAACTTTCCTCCCCCACTCTGGTTGCTTAGCCCAGCTCCTAACCCCAGCAGGTACTCCTGCTAACCTAAGGACCATTCCTCCCAAAACAAGTAGGTTGAAGGTGGACTCACCTCTCTCCTACTGGAACTGAGATCCAATCCCTCATTTTATAGCAGGAAATTTGCTGCAGTCTTCTTTTCCTCTCTGACCCCATCCCCAAGGGGATCACAAAGATCTTCTCCCCAATCTTCCTTCCTTCAACTCATCCCAGTATCCCAGCTTCGATTGCCAGCAGGCATTTCCTGTGAACACACAGGTGAGCACACCAGATAAACAGGCAAGATGCCGGCATCACACTCCTGAAAATCCAGAGAGGAAATAGAAGCCAAGGAACAGAATATCCATCCACCTAACAAAAACACATCCAGAAACAAGCACCCCAACCTACTCCTACAATTATCACAAACCCAGTAGCCTAGATGCCAGCATGAAAATACAATCAATAACACTAGAGCACAGCTATCCTACCACAGCAGGCCCTGAATATTCCTGAATATTCCAACTGAAGCACAAGAGAAAAGACCTCAAAACAAACAACATGAAAATGATAAAGGTCCTTAAAGAGAAAATGAATAAAAAAAGAGGAAATGAATAAATCCTTTAAAGAAAGACAAGAAAACAAACAATTGAAGGAAATAAATAAAACTCTTCAAGACCTAAAAAATGGAAATAAAATAAACAACAACAACAACAACAACAACAAAAATCTTCAACACAAACAAACCAAACCCAAACCTAAAACAAAACCAAACCAAATTGGAGGGAATTTTGGAAATTAAAAATTTAGAAATTGTAACAGAAACTGCATCCCCAACATAAGAGATATAAGAGAGAATCTTGGGCATGGAAGATATAATAGAAGAAATGGATACATCTGTTAAAGGAAATGTTAAATCTAAAAAGCTCCTGAAACAAAATATTCAGGAAATCCTGGGATGCCATGGAAAGGCCAAAACTAAGACTAACAGAAATCGAGTAAAAAGAAGAATTCCAGCTCCAAGGCCCAGAAAATATTTTCAACAAAGTCATAGAAAAAAACTTCCTTCAGCAAAGTGGCTGGATATAAAATTAACTAAAAAAAAAAAAAAAAAAAATCAGAAACCCTCCTATATACCAAAGACAAAAGGGTTGAGAAAGAAATTAGGGAAACAACACCCTTCATGATAGCCACTAATAACATAAAGTAACTTGGTGTGACCCTAACCAAGCAAGTGAAAGACCTGTTTGAGAAAAACTTCAAGTCTCTTAGGAAAGAAATTGAAGATATCAGAAGATGGAAAGATCTCCCGTGCTCATGGATCTGTAGGATTAACATAGTAAAAATGACCATTCTGCCAAAAGCAATCTACAGATTCAATGCAATTTCCATCAAAATACCAACACAATTCTTTACAGACCCTGAAAGAAAAATTCTCAACTTCATATGGAAAAACAAAAAACCCAGAATCTCCAAAACGATCCTGTACAACAACAGATCGTCTGGCAGTATCTTTATCCCTAATATCAAGCTGTACTAGAGAGTAATAATAATAAAAACTGCATGGTATTGGCATAGAAACAGAATGGTGGATCAATGGAACCGAACAGAAGACCCAGAAATAAACCCACACACCTATGGATACTTGATTTTTGACAAAGAAGCCAAAACCATTCAATAGAAAAAAGATAGCATCTTCAACTAATAGCGCTGGTCTAACTGGACGTCTACATGTAGAAAAATGCAAATAAATCCATACTTATCACCCTGCACAAAACTAAAGTCCAAATGGATCAAACACCTCAACATAAAACGAGACACACTAAATCGGTTAGAAGAAAAAGTGGGGAAAAGTCTAGAACTCATTGGCACAGGAGAAAACTTCCTGAACAGAACACCAACAGCACAGGCTCTAAGAGCAACAATCAATAAATGGGACCTCATGAAACTAAAAAGCTTCTGTAAACCAAAGGACACTGTCCTCAGAACAAAATGACAGCCTACAGACTGAGAAAGAATCTTCACCAACCCTATATATGACATAGGGCTAATATCCAGAATTTATAAAGAACTCAAGAAGTTAAAAAGCAATAAATCAAGCAATCCAATTAAAAAATGGAGTATGGAGCTAAACAGATAATTCTCTGTAGAGGAATATTGAATGGCAGAGAAACACTTAAAGAACAGCTCAATGTCCTTAGCCACCAGGGAGATGCAAATCAAAACAACCCTGAGATTCCACCTTACACCCATCAGAATGGCTAAGAGCAAAATCTCAAGTGACAACACATGCTGGAGAGGTTGTGGAGAAAGGGGAACCCTCCTCCATTGCTGGTGGGAATATAAACTTGTACAACCACTTTGGAAATCAATCTGGCACTTTCTCAGACAATTAGGAATAGTACTTCCTCAAGATCCAGCTATACCACTCTTAGGCATATATCCAAAAGATGCTCAAGTACACAACAAGGACATTTGTTTGTAGCAGCTTTATTCGTAATGGCTAGAACCTGGAAAGAACCCAGATGTCCCTCAATGGAGGAATGGATACAGAAATTGTGGTACATTTACACAATGGAATACTACTCAGCAATTAAAAACAAGGAAATCATGAAATTTGCAGGCAAGTGGTGGGATCTAGAAGAGATCATCCTGAGTGAGATATCCTAAAAGCAGAAAGACACACACGGTATATACTCACTTATACGTGGATACTAGACTCAAAAGATAGGACAAACATACTAAAATCTGTACACCTAAAAAAGCTAAACAAGAAAGAGGTCCCAGGATAAGATGATCAATCCTCACTTAGAAAGACAAATGGATGGACATTGGAAGTAGGAGAAATCAAGAAACCAGAAAGGAGCCTACCATGGAGGATTTCTGAAAAACTCTACCTAACAGTGTATCAAGGCAGATTCTGAGACTCATAACCAAACTTTGGGCAGAGTGTAGGGAATCATATGAAAGAAGGGAGAGTTAGTAAGACCTGGAGAGGGCAGGAGCGCCATTAGGACCAAATATATCTGGGCACAGGTGTCTTTTCTGAGACTGATTCTCCAACCAAGGACCATGCATGGATATAACCTAGAACCTCTGCTCAGATGTAGCCCATGGCAGCTTAGCATCCAAGTGGGTTTCCCTAGTAAGGGAACAGGGACTGTCTCTGACATGAACTCAATGGCTGGCTCTTTGACCTCTCCTCTCCTCCCCCTGAGGGAGGAGCAGCCTTGCTAGGCCACAGAGGAGGATATTGTAGCTAGTTCTGATGAGAGCTGATAAACTAGGGTCAGATGGAAGGGGAGGAGGACCTCCCCTATCAGTGGATTTAGAGAGGGGCAGGGAGGAGATTAGGGAGTGAAGGTGGGATTGGGAGGGAATGAGGGAGGAGGCTACAGTTGGGATATAAAGTAAATAACCTGTAATAAAAATTAAAAAAAAAATTCCTAACCTACAGAAAGAGATGTCTATAAGCATGCAGAATACCAAATAGATTAGACCAGAAAAGAAATTGCTCTTGTTAAATAATGATCAAAACAGTAAACACACAGAACAAAGAAAGAATATTAAAAGCTTCAAAGAAAAGATCAAATAACAGATAAAGGCAGACCTTTTAGAATCACACCTGACTTCTGAATGGAGTCTCTAAAAGGCAAAAGGGCCTGGCCAGATATCCTGTAGACTCTAAGAGATCACAGGGGCCAGCCAAGAAGAAATACTACACCCAACAAAAATTTCAATCACAGTAGAGGGGAGAAACAAGATTTCTCATGATAAAGCCAAATTTAAACATCTATCCACAAGTGCTGGAAGGTAAACTCCACCAAGGAGGTTAACTACACCTACAAAAACACAGGAAATTAATAATCTCACACCAGTAAAACCAGTAAAAGGACAACAAACACATACAAACAACAAACAAACAAAACACACCACCACCACCAACAAATGAAAGAAATAAAAACTCATTGGTAATTGATAATGAGCTCAATTACTCAATAATGATCTCAGTTTACTCAATAAAAAGACACAGTAACAGAATGGATGCAAAACCAGAATCCATCCTTTTGCTGCATTCAGGAAACACACATAGCATCAAAGATAGACATTATGTCAGGGTAAAGGGTTAAAGGGTTGGAAAGAGACATTACAAGTAAATAGGTCTAAGAAGCAAGCTGGTGTAGTCATTTTACTATCTGGGAAAACAGACTTCAAATCAAAAGTAATCAAAAGAGATAGGGAAGACACTACATATTCATCAAAGGAAAAATCCACAAAAGGGTATTTTAATTAATAACATCTACGCCCTAAATACAAGGGCACCCAAGTATATAAAAAAAACCTTACAGCTTAAACAACATATTGACTCTCACACACTCACAGTGGGAGACTTTAATACCCAACTCTTACAGGTCATTCAGATAGAAACTAAACAGAAAAATACTAGAGATAACAGACATTATAAACAAGAAAATTGAAGTAATTCCTTGTAACTTACTAGGCTGATATGATCTGATATAACAGAAATAACAGAAAGCCTACAAACTCATAGAAAATGAATAACTCACTACTGAATGAAAAATGGGCCAAGTCATAAATAAAAAAGAAATTAAAGATGTTTTTTAGCATTAAATAAAATTAATACAAAATATATGCAAATTTATGGGATACAATGCAAGTTCATAGCACTAAATGCCTGCATAAAAAAATCAGAGAGATCTCATACTAGCAACTTAACAACACAGCTGTTGAACAAAGAGAAGCAAGCGTACCCAAGAGGAGTAGATGGCAAGAAGTAATTAAATCTTATTTTGTTGAAATCAATAAAACAGAAACAAAAATATCAATGAAACAAAGAGATGGCTCTTTGAGAAAATCAACAAAATAGACAAACCCTTATCCAAACTAAGTAAATGACCAAGTGAGAATATCCAAATTAACAAGATTAACAAAATCAGCAACTGAGAAATTCCAAAGAATCATATGGACATACCTTAAAAACCCATACTCCACCAGACTGGACAATTGAAAATAATTGGATAATTTTTCAATAGATACTGCTTACCAAAGTTAAATCAAAATCAGATGAACAATATAAATATACCTATAAACCCTAGTGAAATAGAAACAGTCATTAAGTCTTCCAAATCCACCCCCCCCCCAAATACCCAGGTCCAGGTTTTAGCACAGAATTCTACTAGATTATCAAAGAAGAGTCAATACCAACATTCCTTAAATTATCCCACAAAATAGAAACAGAAGAAACATGGCTCAATTCATTTTATGAGGTCCAGTTTTCCCTGATACCCAAAACCACACAAAAGCAGACACACACACACACACACACACACACACACACACACACACACACACACAGAGAGAGAGAGAGAGAGAGAGAGAGAAATTACAGACTGATTTTCTTCATGAACATAGATGCAAAAATACTTAATAAACTACTTGCAAACCAAATCCAAAAATACATCCAAAACTATCATCTACCATGATCAAGTAGGCATCATCCCAGACATGCAGAATTGTTCAATATATAAAAATCCATAAGTGTAACCCACTACATAAACAAACTGAAAGAAAAAAAAAAGCACATGATCATTGCTTTAAATGCAGAAAAGGCCTTTGACACAATCCAACATTCGTCATGATAAAAGTTCTAGAGATATGAGGGATATAAGGGACATACCTAAACATAATGAAGGCAATTGACAGCAAACCTATGGTCAAAATCAAATTAATTAGGGGAGAAACTCAAATTTCAAAGAGGGAAATGAATTCTAAGCTATATTCTACACAGAGAGAAATAATACTACAGCCTCTACAGTTGTATTTCTATAAGAAACAAGTGTGTACTCCCTATGTGAGAAATCTTGTCATAGCAGATAAAATATTGGAAATGTGCCTGGGGATGATAATATTTTTAAATACTGTAATTAATTATAGAGAAAAATTGTCATCTGTCATATTGTTTAATAGAGTTTAATAAGATCAGGACCATTCTATGTGCTCGATAAAGAACAAGCACAGTTAAGCAAGATCCTAATATAGATTTTGCTGCTCTGTGATCACTTTCATTCCCACATTATATTAGTTTTATCTAGGTTAACAACAGAGTAAGGTTCTTTATTGCTCTGCTGTGGCCCCTAATATATATATGTATGGGAACAGATTGCTCTTCGCATTTTAATAAACTTGAGAAACATTTGTAGTCTAGACAAAAAAAATGTCCAAGTCAGGAAATCTCACCGTTGATGCTTGTACTGAAGGAATGTTTCCCAGAGTCTTAAACCAGAAAGAGCTGGGCGGGAACCTGGGTCTGAAGAGCTGGGAAGGGGGTTGGACAGTGGCTTTGGACTTAGGAATATGAGTTCTAATCCAGTTTCTTCTGAGGTTTAATGAGAAGGGTGAAATAATTTTGAGATTTACTGTTTTTATCAAGAAGACATGACAATCTCTGAAGTTTTCTCAGTATTTTACAATCGGCTTTATTGGTCTCAATGTAAATAGCAATTAATTTTTTATCTTGGTTTATTTGAAAAGAAAGATAAAATGAATTGTTAAGGTGTGATTATTTGCTTTGTGGGATTATTTGTCAAGTATTCAAAAACTATTTTCTGTGTCTTTATTACAGAAAGAGTGTGAAGCTCATGGGATCTTACAGAATAACTAAGTGCCTCTTCATAGTAGAAAAGTAAAATGAATTTGCTTGACTGTGCCATTAAAATTTCAGACTAGTGAAGAAAAACAAACAAACAAACAAACAAACAATTGTTAGACGTTTAAGTTATTCCTGGAGGATTTTGGCATATTGGCAAAATCATATTGGCACCATCCATAGTTACTTAGGGTGAAGTACGCCCACAATTGTTAAAGTTCAAGGTCAATGCAGTGGATTCCAGTTGAGCAGAGGCAATAAATAGTTACTCTAAGCCAAAATTTATACCTGCCCTGTTGGGCTTTAGGCCAGGGAAACAGAGACCATGCTTTTACTGGCAAAGTTACATTTTAGACACATGATAGTATGTTTCTGTCTATTCTTTAGAATTGCTACAAGTTCTTTAAAAAAAAAAAAGTCTTTCTCCTGCCTTTCTTTTGAGTGTTTGATCTTGGGATACAAAGCTAAATAGAGAATTTTCAATAGAGGAACATCAAATGGCAGAAAAACATTTAAAGAAATGCTCCATGTCCTTAGTCATCAGGGAAAGGCAAATCAAAATGACCCTGAGATTCCACCTTACACCCCTCAGAATGGCTAAGAGCAAAACCTCAAGTGACAACACATGCTGGAGAGGTTGTGGAGAAAAGGGAACCCTCTTCCATTGCTGGTGGGAATGCAAACTTGTACAACCACTTTGGAAACCAATCTGGTGCTTTCTTAAAAAAAATTAGGAATAGTGCTACCTCAAGATTCGGCTTTACTACTCCTAGGCATATATCCAAAAGATGCTCAACAATACAACAAGGACATTTG
This sequence comes from Psammomys obesus, assembly GCF_907164565.1. Classification (NCBI taxonomy): domain Eukaryota; kingdom Metazoa; phylum Chordata; class Mammalia; order Rodentia; family Muridae; genus Psammomys; species Psammomys obesus. The sequence goes on from NW_026596069.1 coordinate 26,459,949, forward strand.
CTCAACCACATATGTAGCAGCTTTATTCATAATATCCAGAATCTGTAAACAACCAGATGTCCCTCCACTGAGGAAGGGATACAGAAATTGTGGTACATTTACACAATGGAGTACTACTCAGCAATTAAACAAGGAAATCATGAAATTTGCAGGCAAATGGTGGGAACGAGAAAAGATCATCCTGACCCAGAAAGACAAATATGTTAAATAATCACTTATAACTAAATATTAACTGTTCAGTAAATGATAATCAAGCTACAGACCACAGATCCATAGAGGTTAAGTAAAGAAAAATGCTCTTGTGGGGGCAGGAGAGGCTCATGAATCTCCCTGGGAAGCCTAAGTAGAACAGATTTTGTGGGTAGACTGGAGGTGGGTGAGGACTGGAGCAAGATGGATCAGGTGTGGGAAAAGGATGAACAAAGAGAGTATGGGGATAGACAGATAGAACTGGGGGCCATTTGAGGGCAGTGTGGAAACCTATCACAGTGGAATCTTCCTGGAATTTATGAGTCCCCTAGTGAGCACTCCTTGTAATGGAGGACACAGAGTCTGAGTTGGTCGCCTTTTGTAGACAGGCAAGGCCTTCATTGGTGGGCCAGTTTTATACTTGTTCATGTTTTTGGCCCCAGGTGTCCTATGGAGGTTCCCCAACAACCAAGGCTAGGACAGAGTGTCACTCTCAGAAAACTGACAGTGGAGCCCATTGCTGCGGACGATGTCTACATATTACCCTGGACACAGAGATGTCAAGCTGGTGCCTGCATAAGGCCTTCACCTCAATGCTCTTCAGTACAGGAAGGTACTCTGCAGGCTACCAAAAGAGAAACCTGCACAGCCACAAAACCTTCAACCTCCAGTCTGTTCTGCCTGCAAGATGTGCTGGGGCGATGGTTGTGTAGAACTTGTGAAAGTAGAGACCGATGTCTGGTTTAGCTCTAGGCCCATGTCGTGACAAGGAGCCCATTCTGGACTCTGCCTGGATGGCCAGAAACTGGCGTATGGTAGCTCAGAGACCTAGGATCAGTGCCTTGCACAGTTGTCATCAGAGAGGTTTCCATCAGCAGCAGACGGGAGTGGTTTCAGAGACCCACAGCCAGACATGATTAGAGAGGGTCCAAGTTGTAGGTCTTCACTGAGTCTCTCCCCTTGAAGATTGGGGAACCATGCAGGAGAAGTGGAGGAAAGATTGTAGAAATCTGAAGGGATGGAGGACACCAGGAGAACATGACCAACCAAATCCAGGACCTATGTTAAAAAAAAATGGGCACAGTAGCACACAACTGCAATCTCTGTGCTTAGGATGTCATATCACAGAAGAGAAAGGCAGGTTCCAGCTGCTGGTTGGCTAGTTACTCCAGCAAAAGTGGTCAGTGTCATAGTCAGTGAACGAGCCTATCTTAAGAGCAAATAGATAAAAAACCAGAGCTAATGTAGCCTACTTTCAACAGCCCCTCCTCCCATCCTACAACCATTCCTTGGGGATTCCAATTACTAATGAGGACTCAGGTCCCCTTAACTCTTTCAGCCAACCCTTTTAGCCTTTCCTTCTAGTCAAACTACATGTTTAGTGCCCACACCAACCTGTAGAAACACTCTACCAGGACCTTGCAGTGGCTACTCCGGGCTGAGGTACAGGTAAGGTGATTTGCACTTTCCTTCTTGTTCTCCATTACAGTCTTTCTAGACTTACTCTTAGTCCTTCTGCGGCTTGCCTGAAGGAGGCCCTCCTTCAACCCTGCCTCCTTTCCTTGAGAACTCTTTAGATCTGGCCCAAATTTCTTACTTTGTGTCACCTGCCAAGCCACAGAAGGACTCTACTAGGGACCCAATATCCTCAGTACTTGCCTAGGATCTAGCATAGGCAGTAGTAAGCAAATCATGGATAGACATTACCTCAGGGTAAAATGAAGCAAGCAGGTATAGCTATTTTAATATCTGATAAAAGAGACTTTAGACTAATTAGAGGAGAAAGGGAAAGACAGCACATTCATTAGAGGGAAAATCCACTAAAAGGATATTGCAATTCTAAACATATATGGGCACCGAAGTTCATAACAGAAACACCAATTCAGCTAAGATCACATGTTGACTCTCTCATAGTGATACTGGGTGACTTCAATACCCAAGTCTCACCAATAGACAGGTCACCCAGACAAAAACAAACCAGAAATGCTGGAGTTGAATAGCATAAAAAATCATGTAGACCTAGTAGACATGTACAGAATATTTTATTCAATCACAAAAAATACATATTTTACTTTCAGAAGCTTTATGGATCTTTCCCCTAAATTGAGAAGACTCTTCTTCTTAAATCAGGCCTTACAATATCTGTCCCCCAAGACCCTTCATAATAGACAACAGAATGCCTTAGTCAACCAATGTATAAGAACTGGAAAGATGCTCTTGTCTAGAAATTCTTCCTTCTCCATTTCTTGCCACCATACTTGTTGGAGTCCTTCCTGATAAGCATAGCTTTTATACGACTGAGGTTGGCATCTTGATATACTCAAGAAGTGTTTACTCAGTGCTCATTCTCCCAGTACTGGCAAGAAGGGTTTTTTCCTATCCTAGGAACTCTATATATTGATGTTGGAAATGACAAGCACCCTAAGCTTTACAGAGTCTAGTGGCTGCTGGCAATGTTCGAGTTGTTTAGTTTTAGATGCCATTGGTCCCTTGTCTCTTTCTCTTAGTTTGCTTCCCATAGATTCACTGCAGGCTTTATTTTTTAAAAATATTTTGTGTATTTTATTTATTAATTTTTATTTTTTTATATTAATCACAGGTTATTTACTTTGTATCCCAGCCATAGCGCCCTCCCTCATTCCCTCCCAATCCCACCCTCCCACCTTCCCTTCCTCATCTCCTCTTGCCCCTTTCCAAGTCCACTGATAGGGGAGGTCCTCCTCACCTTCCATCTGACCCTAGCCTATCAGGTCTCATCAGGACTGGCTACCATGTCCTCCTCTGTGGTATAGCAAGACTGCTCCTCCCACGGGGGTGGGGGGAGATAAAGGAGCCAGTTGTTGAGTTCATGTCAGAAATAGTGCCTGTTCCCCTTACTATGGAAACCAATTGGTTACTGAGCTACCATGAGCTACATCTGAGCAAAGGTTCTAGGTTATATCCTTACATGGTCCTTGGTTGGAGAAACAGTCTCACAGAGGACCCCTGTGCCCTGCTATATTTTGTCCTTGTGGAGCTCCTGTCCTCTCTAGGTCATACTAACTCCCCCTTCTTTCATATGATTCCCTACTGCAGGCTTTAAATAGGCTTACTCAAACCCTATTTATATTCATTTGGCCCAAACTTTTATTAGAATTGTGGTACTCTTGGCACTGGCCCACCAGCCTGTAACTGAAAGGGGAAATGCCACCTGTTTCTACTCTCTTAAATGATGAAATTCTGAGATTAACTTTTTCTGAAAAATCCATTTACTGACCCATGTTTAAGCTGGTGCTAACTTTGCCCCGTGAAAAGTTTTCTATTTATTTCTGACATGCCTTTCCTTTCCTCTTCCTTTGAATCATCTTTATTAGCTCAGAGAAATGGCCTATCGACTCTTTAATATTAGCAATAGATTCTATTGTGTGTAGATCTAGTATTAACTTTTTCCAAATAAGTCTAAGTTGCTTTACTTTAATAAACAACTGTCTTTATAATATGTTCTTGATTTTTTAAAAGATTTATTTATTATTTATACAGCATTTTGCCTGCACACCAGAAGAGGGCACCAGATCTCATTATAGATGGTTATGAGCCACCATGCGGTTGCTGGAAATCGAACTCAGGACCTTTAGAAGAGCAGCCAGTGTTCTTAATCTCTGAGCCATCTCTCCAGCCCATGTTCTAGGATTTTAATCAGCATATTTTACCATGAATCTTTTAAAAGTATATACTATGTGGTGATGTAATTTTAGGTGCTAGACATGTAGCAGTGGGCAAATCCACCCAGATCCAGGATCTGGTAAAATTTGTACTCATTTTATAAAGACATAAAGTGAATGAGTAATACATCAGAAGTTATAATTTCCATAAAACCATAACTCAGGAGAAAGCTGGGCACTGTGTGTGTGTGTGTGTGTGTGTGTGTGTGTGTGTGTGTGTGTGCGCGCGCGCGCGCTAAGGTATGGCTAGTTAGTGTTTTCCATAATCAATCAGGGAAGGAACTGGTCGGGGGCCACACAACCAAAATTTAAAGGAGGTGAATGGTGCAGAATGGGGAAGGGTAAGAGCAGAGCCTTGTTAAGTACAAATGAGTGTGTGGGCAGTGAGACCCCGAAACTGGCGTTCAGGTGGAAGCCCAGACTATACACGTCTCTTAGATATGCGTGCTTTGACTTTCTCTGCGTGAAGGAAGATAAAACTGGTGAGTTGGAGGCAGGAGGATGATACAGAAGAAAACCCTTCCTTGTGATGCATGTTTGAAGTCTGCACAGCAGAGCTGCAGCCGGTCTGCCCCTGTGCTGTCACCGTGCTGAGAAAGGCATGAGCAGCTACGCCACTGAGAGGGCCGGAAAATCTCCAGTCCTCTTATATCCACAAACAACTCCAAAAAGTCACATTTATAAACTGTCAGATGAGTCACCAGTTTCCAGGCAGGGCAGGAAGGATGGTGCGACAGCCTCTCACAGACTCACAAAGAGAGGCGGAAAAGCGGACTCGCTTGAATCCTGATGGGCTGGAAACGTCTCTGAGGGAGAATAATCTAAACTCCGCTTAAAGGATGCTGAACCTAAGGAGAAAAGTCCGTCAGTTATGTAAGAACTAGTTTGCCTATTTCCGAAACGTGGGCAAACTGCCTGTGATTAATTACTGCTCAGCCAGCATTTGGCCACACAGCCTCCTACTGCACCCACCCACAACGGCCTCCACACAGCTGTGGGTCATCACTCGGATCATCATTTTTCCTGGGGAATTAAGCAATTTGTCAGAGAATAGACATCTGCAAGGAAGCCTGCGTTAGCTAGAACATATCTTTAGCTCTGCCAAGTAAACTGCCTCTCTCCAGACCTTGTCATCACTGCGCACTTCCCACATCTTTCGAAGCCCGGCAGGAAGAAGGTGTAGTTTCAAATGCAGCACTGTATTTGTCGCCAAGTGTGCAGTGAATACAAAACATTTTTAGACACCTTGGTCAAGGGCAGCGATATTAAATTTTTGCACATATTGACAATAAAATAAAAGTGACAAACTATTTTTTGCTCTTTACAAAGGAATCAGTGAAGTTTTAAATATTTTGAAAATACAATTTAAGTATATACTTTAATACATACACTTCATATAATGTAAAGTTAAGTATGTGTTTATTTGATTGGTTCAGGCATCATTCTAGACCTGCAAATTAGTTTTTACTGATGCAGTGGAATATTTCCCTTTTGTATGATATATTTTGTCTTGTCACTTACTTTTACAATATTAAAACATATTTATAACTTATCTGCACACCACTTTATCTTAAAATCTTATTTAAAATGATGTGCAATATTGCACTTGCTTCTGCTTAAAACATAGTTGCAGTTTTAAGTTTATAAGGGACCACATGATCGTGCGCTCCAGTGCTAAATTCTTCACCAGGTCTCTGCCATTCTCAATACAAAGTTTGGAGTTCTTTAGTAGATGGTCTGAGCGCTATAGTGTTTTTGGTATAATTTCGCAAACATATATTCGTTAGAACTTAGCTGTGAAATTCTCCCCAAATGTCCACTGAGGAGTAATTTTGGATTGTGAGGGCTCTGGTCTAAGCAAGCCAGCAGTCTGATGGATTAATACCCAGATACAATATTGGGAGGTGCTAGAAGCTGGGGCCTGGCTGGAGGGCGGGCCGGTGGGAGTGTCCCATTGGTGGGTGTATCTTGCCCCTGGCCCTTTGATTTCTCTCTCTGCCGCTTTCCTGCGGCACATGCTATGCCATGAGATGCCTCACCATAGGTGCATCAGCAAGTACCACGAGCTGAAACATTAGAGACTATGGGCCAAGTAAATATTTTCATTATTGTTATTACTTTGAGACAGAGTCTCTCTTAGCCCTGGATGTCCTGGAGCTCACTATGTAGACCAGGCTGGCCTTGGTCCAGAGATCCACCTGCCTCTGTCTCCCAAGTGCTGAAATCAAAGGATGGCCAACATGCCAGGATCTTTTCTCATTTTAAATGGTTTGTTTCATACATTTTACCAAGGTGACAGGAAATCTGCTTGATACCGTAAATAACCATAACCTAACCTAATAACCATAACCTAACCATAACCTAATCTGGAGTGACATGGTGTTTGTGAGTCAATAATACTTTGTCCTATGTTTTTCTAATGATTTTCTTTTCAGATTTGAATAGTTGTACTATCTTAACTGGGCTGAAAAAATTCTTACTCTTTTCTAAAGAAGCTTAGAATTAGTTTTTTGGGCCATCTGATCTTGACACACCTCACCACAAGCCTATCAGCTTCTGATTTTGTTCCACATTTTGAGCCCCAGAAAATGATTCAGCCATAAAACAAACAAGCAATTCAATTTCTCTGATCTTGCCCAGATAGTTTATGAGGACCCTGACACTATTCTTTTCCTATCTGCACTATCAGCTTTTAGCTTTGATGCCGGTACATATGAATCTGTTACTCACTGAATGGTTAGTCAGCGGCCGCAAACGCTTCTTCTATGTGTGTGTTATTATTGGAGGACTGCCTCTCTTGAGGTGAGACCCTGTCTTCCACACCCCAGACTTCCCCCACTCACCGTCATGCTGACGTTCTTACCAGTGTACTCACTCAGGCTGCACAGAGATCTAGGACTTAGAGCTTTTACTAATTTGGATAGAAAACTTTGCCAATTGCATGAAACAGGAATATCATTAGGATAATTTTAAAAATTAGAAAAAATTATGGTTTCAAATAAAAAATTTTGAGAACCATTCAAACCTGAATGAAAGTAGCTGCTTCTAACATCAGGTACAATGCTATGGTGGCTGTACAAATTTCTTTTCTTTTCTTTTCTTCTCGGTTATTTCATCTTTTATTTATTTTTTATTTTTTTTAATTTTAATTTTTCTTTTTAGTTACAATTTGTTAACTCGGTGTCCCAGCTCCCTCATTCCCTCCCCCTCCCCAACTCCCTCCCTGGTCTCCTCCCTGCCCCTTTCCAAGTCCACTTATAGGGGGGACCTCCTCCCCTTTCATTTGACCCTGTTTTATCAGGTATCCTCAAGGCTGGCTGCAAAGTCCTCCTCTGTGGCCTAACAGACTGCTCCTCCCCTGGGGAGGGAGGTCAAAGAGCCTCCCCTTGAGATCCTGTTAGAAATAGTCCTTGTTCCCCTTACTTTGGAAAACTACTTGGTTACTGAGCTACCACGGGCCACATCCGAACAGAAGTTCTAGGTTATATCCATAGATGGTCCTTGGTTGAGTGTCAGTCTCAGAAAAGACCCTGTGCCCGGATATATTTGGTCCTTGTAGAGCTCCTATCCTTTCCATATCATACTAACTCCCCTTCTTTCATATGATTCCCTGCACTCTGCCAAGGTTTGGTTATGAGTCTTAGTGTCTGCTTTGAAACACTGCTAGGTAGAGTCTTTCAGATGCCTTTTGTGGTAGACTCCTGTCATACATTCAATGCGACAAATTTCTTTTCATTGTTATTGTTTCTCCTAATGAAGAGATGAAGGGCTGTTGTGACCACCCTAAGAACATGACACCTACCCTGCTTTGAAGCATCCTTCTGGTAGTGTCCTTGCTCTCAGTGTAAGTAATCAGAAGAAACAGCATTTACATGCACAAATCAGAAGAACAGATTAACGTTTACATGCACAAAGTCAGAAGAGACTAACAATTACATGTATGCCTCAGAAAAGACTAGAATTTACATGCATGAGAAGAGGCCAGTTATCTTAATTTTTGCCTGCTCATATATTTTAAAAAGTGAGATTGAATTGATTAGTTTTGGGTTTTCTCACTTTATTTATAATTAATTTATCCTCAATTATTATTATTATTGATATTTAATATCACATTGATGAGCATAAAGCAAATAATCCAATTCTATAAGTTAAGACATTTATTTTCCTTATTTCCAGTCTTATGTTATTTTAAATAATGCACTTACTGGTGAACATCCTTCAACATATGTGGGACTTTGGTGGAATGAACGATGATGACACTGGTTTTAGGGGTAATTTTTATTCCGTTCTTTAATTATAATTTTGGAATTAAAGGACAAAAGCATGTGTGGCTCGATACAAAGAAGAAGGTACCTAAGAACTAGGGACCAGCAATCTCACATAATCACACGCATGACTTCAGTGATGATGGGCCCGAAGATTTACTAGAGGTAGAAAAGAAAGGACTGATATGGAGAAAGAGTCAGAGAGCTGTCATCTTAAAAACTGGAATTGATTTGAGACATTGGAATTGATGTAGTTTTAACTTGACAATTCAGATTTTCAAAACCAATAATGCTGGAGGTTTTATCACAACAAACAGAATTTCCATCTCTGCCTGCATTTGGAAATGTCAAAATACTCAATTACATACAGGGACATGGGTGGTACTGAATTTTAGGGTGTGTTATGATAGACGTTAATTAAACAGTATCATTATCTAGATAATATTAAAACAATGGCACAGATAAAATTTAAGTATCCTAGATAATGTTAAAATGTTCACACAGATAAAGAAAAGATCCATTTACTATACATGTAGTACCTGCTGTGGAGAAAGTAATATGGCAAGTGTTTAAAGGAGAATAAGATGAAATGCAATGGGAAAATGATGAGATAACAGCTAAATATATTTACCAGAAAAAGATGAGATTTAAAGGACACTTTTTTTTACTATGCCCATTTATTATTATTATCATCATCATTTATTATAATTTATTCAATTTGTATCCCAGCTGTGGCCCCCTCCCTCGACTCCTCCCAGTCCCTTCCTCCTTCCCTCTCTTCCCCTATGCCCCTGCAGAATCCTGTATAAATAATAAATAAATCTTAAAAACAAAACAAATGACAAAAAGCTGGATATACAAATGAAATTTTTTAAATTTTTTAAAAAAATTTAAATAAATCAAATTTAAAAACATTATTTTCTCATGATTAGATCCCTACCACCGCAGTTTCCGCTCCCTCCTTTTCTCCCAGCTCTTTCCCGCAGCCCATTCTCTACTTCTCTTCAGAAAAGGGCAGGCCTTCCATGGATATCAACCAAATATGGCATATCAAATTGCTGAAAGACTTGACACCACCACTCGTATTAAGGCTGGACAGGAAAACCCAGTATGAGGAAAAGTGTCCTAAAAGCAGAGAACGGAGTCAGAGTCAACTCCTGCTCCCATGATTAGGAGTTCTGTATGAAGACAGAAGCTTCACAACTGTAACATACGTGCAGAGGGCCTAGGTCAGACCCATGCAGTCTCTGTGAACCCCTATGAGCTCAGGTTAGTTGGTTCTGTGTGTTTTCTTGTGGTGTCCTTGACCCCTTTGGCTCCTACAGTCCTTCATCTCCCTCTTCCACAGGATTCCTCAAGCTCCACCTAATGTTTCACTGTGGTCTTTGCATTTGTTTCCATTAGTTGCTGGGTGAATTGTCTCCGATGACAACTGGGTTAGACACCAGTCTATGAGTATAGTAGAGTCAATCATTTCATGGACTCCCTCCCCCAGTCGTGTTTGGTTTTATTCTAGGTCTCTGGGCTCTCCACCCTCTGGCGCCTGCCCCTCAGGGGATGGTGTGGGTGGGCTCACTTTCAGGGCATCAGTCTAAAGCTGGACAAGTCATTGGTTAGCCACGCCCACAAATTCTGTACCATTTTTACTCAGCACATCATGCTGGCAGGACAAATTGTCGGTTGAAAATTTTGTGCCTGGTTGGTGTCCTTAGTCCCTTCACTAGAAGGCTTGCCTGGCTACAGGGGATGTGCAGCACGGGCTCCAGGTTTCCCGTGGTTAGGAGTCTTAGCTCTGGTTACCCTGGACGTTTCCATTCTACTAAGTTTCTAGCTTGTCCCCAAGAAGCCTCCCAGTTCCAGTTGTCACTGAGGTGCTCTCTCCCTCTTTTCTTCCCCCACCTCATCCATCCCCTCATCCACCAGCGACATCTATTCTATTTTCCTAACCCAGGGAAGTTCATGTGTGCTCCCTTGACCCCCCTTGTTACTCGCTTTTCTGGATCTGTGGATTGTGGCATAGTTATCCTTCCCGTTGCAGCTAATATCCAGTTATAAGTGAGTACATACCATATTTGTCTTTTTGGGTCTGGGTTTCCTCAATCAGGGTGCTTTTTTTCTAGTCCCATCTATTTGCCTGTAGATTACATGATGTCCTTGTTTTTAATAGATGACTAGTAGTCTGTTGTATAAAAGCACCACATTTTCTTTATCTGTTCTTTGGTTGAGGAACATCTAGGTTGTTTCCAGTTTCTGGCTATTACGAATACAGCTGCTATGAACATAGTTGAGCAAGGATCCTTGTAGCAGGATGGAGCATCCTTTGGGTATATGCCCAGAAGTGATGCAGCTGGGATTTGAGGTAGATTGAGTCCCGATTTTCTGAGGAATCTCCATATAGATTTTCACAATAGCTGTCCTTTGCCTTACAGAAGTTCTCGGTTTCATGAGATTCCATCTATTAATTGTCCATCATTTTGCCTCTGTTATTGGTATTCTGTTCAGGAAATTGTCTCCTGTGCCAATATGTTCAAGAGTATTCCCCACTTTCTCTTCTGTCAGATTTAGTGTGTTTGGCTTTGTGTAGATGCCATTGTTTCACTTGGACATGAGTTTTGTGTTAGGTGATAGATCTGGACCCATTTGCATGCTTCTACATGCTAACGTCCAGTTAGATTATCAGAATTTGTTGCAGGTGCTTTCTTTTTTCCATTGTATAATTTTGGATTCTTTGTAAAAAAATCAGGTGTCCATAGATATGCGGATTTACATCTGGGTATTCAATTTAATTTCATTGATCAACCTGTTTATTTTTATACCAACACTGTGCATTTTTTATTAATTTATTTATTCACCTTACATCCCTATTGATACCCCTCCATCATCTTCTCTGGTCTCACTGCCCCACTCCTTCCCTATTTCCCTCCTCCCCTTCTCTTCAAAAAAGGGGAGACCCCCCCAACAAACCTGCCCTGGCATACCAAATCCCATCAGGACTAAGTGCATCCTCTTCCACTGAGGCCCAACAAGGTAGCCCAGCAAGGGGAAGGTGATCCACAAGCAGGCAATAGAGCCCATGTCAGAGACAGTCCCTGCTCTAATTGCTAGGGGACCCTCATGAAGACCAAGCTGCTCATGAGCTACGTATGTGTAGGGTACTTAGGTCCAGCACATGTGTGCTTGTTGGTTGGTGGTTCAGTCTCTGTGAGCTCTCATGGTCCTCAGTTCGTTGACTCTGTTGGTCTTCCTGTGAAGTTCTTATCTCCTTTGGGTCCCTCTATTCTTCTCCTAACTCATCTACAAGACTCCCTGAGCTCCACCTAATGTTCAGCTGTAGGTCTCTGCATCTGTTTCTATCCACGGCTTGGTGGAGCCTCTCCACCAAGTTATGCTAGGCTGCTGTCTGCAAGCATAGCAAAGTATCTTTGATAGTGTCAGGGGTTGGCTTTGTCCTACGGGGTGGGTCTTGAGTCAGGCCAATCATTGTTTGGCCCTTCCCTCAATCTCTGCTCCATAATTAATTTTGGGTTGAAGATTTGGTGGGTGGGTTGGTGTTCTCCTTCCTCCACTGGAAGTCCTGCTTGGATACAGGAGTGTCTACTTTAGTCTCCATACCCCCTGCTTCTAGGAGTCTCAGCTAGAGTCACCCCCATAACCTCTGCAGGTCCCAGGCTATCCCAGAGAGGCCCCTCCTTCAGTTTCTCTTCTCTCTCCCAGATCTCTAACTTCCCAACTCCACCTTCTCTCCCCCCACCTTCTTTCCTCTTCCCACGCTCTCTCTGTAGTAGAGTCTGAGATCAGGGATGGTGATAACTTCAGAGTTTTTATTGTACAGAATTGTTTTAGCTATTCTGGGCTTTCTATTTTTCCATATTTTCTTCCATCATCTGTAAAGAATTGTGTTGCAATTTTGATGGGGATTGCATTGATTCTATAGATTACTTTTGGTAAGATGGGCACTTTAACTATATTAATCTTATTGATCTATGACCATTTGGGATCTTTCCATCTTACATCTTTTCTAGTTTCTTCAAAGACTTGAAGTTTTTGTCATACAGGTCTTTCTCTTGCTTGTTTAGAGTCACAAGATATTTTATATTATTTGTGGCTATTGTGAAGTATGTTGTCTCCCTAATTTCTTTCTCAGGGTGTTTATCATTTATAGATAGGATGGCTATAGACTTTTTGAGTTAATCTTTTAAAAAATTAATTAATTAATTTGTTCACTTTACATCCTGATTGTAGTACCCTTCTCCCTCCCCTGTTCTCACCCTCCCTCCCTTTTCTCCTTCTCCTCTCCATTATTCCTCAGAAAAAGGGACCCCCGCCACGCCAACTAACCACTGCAGCTCATCAAATTGCATCAGCACTGAGCTTGTTCTCTTTCCCTGTGACCTGGAAAGGCAGCCCCACCAAGGGGAAGTGATGAAAAGGCAGGCAAAGGAGTCCATGTCAGGGATAGCCCTGCTCTCCTTACTAGGGACATGAAGCTGAGCATTGGCTACATCTGTGTAAGGAGTCTAGGTCCAGTCCATGAGTGTCCATGGCTGGTGCTTGAGTCTCCACAAGCCCCTCTGGACCCTGGTTAGTTGACTCTGTTGGTCTTCTTGTGGAGCTCCTGTCCCTTTAGGTTCTTTTATCCCTCCCCCAACTTTTTCACAAGACTTCCTACACTTTGCCCAATGTTTGGTGAGTCTCAGCATCCGCTTTGATTCACTCCTGGGTAGAACTTTTCAGAGGACAGCAATGCGAGGTCCAGTCTGTAAGCATAGGACAGTACTGTTAATAGTGTCAGGCTCTCTCCCATTGGGTGGGTCTCAGTTTGGGCCAGGTATTGATTCGACATTTCCTCAATCCCTGCCCTATCTTTATTCCTGTACATCTTGTAAGCAGAGTAAATTTTGAGTCAAAGTTCTTGTGGGTGGGTTGGTGTTCCCTTCCCTCTGCTAGGGTTAGAGGGTGCTAGTTAGAGGGTGCCCTCTTCAGTCTCCATGACCCTTGCTACCTAGAGTCTCCACTAGAGCCACCCCCATATCCTCCCAGAAGCTTACTCTGTCTTAGGTCTCCAGGTTGTCATAAAGATGCCCCTGCCAGTGGTTTCTCTTCTTTCTGTAGGTACTCTGTCCTCTCACAGTCTCCCCAGGTCTGATCTACATCCTTAAATCTCTCTGCACTCCCTCTTCTACCTTGTTCCCTTTCTTCATCCACTATGGCTGTTTATTCTATTTTCCCTTCTTAGTGAGAGTGAGGCACCCTTCCTTGGATCCTCATTGTTATTTATCTTCTTTGGGTCTGTGAATTGTAGTATGTCTATCCTGTACTATAAGGCTAAAATTCTCTTATAAGTGAGTACATACTATGTGTGTCTTTCTGGGTCTGGGTTACCTCACTCAGGATGATCTTTTCTAGTTTCATCCATTTGCCTACAAATTCCATGATTTCTTTGTTTTTAATAGTTGAGATTGTGTAGATGTACCACAATTTCTATATCCATTCCTCTGTTGAGGGACATCTGGGTTGTTCTGGCTATTACGATTAAAGCTGCTAAGAACATAGTTGAGCAAGTGTCCTTGATGTATGGTGGAATGTCTTTTGGTTATGTATCCAGGAGTGGTATACCTGGGTCTGAGGTAAAGCTCTTCCCAGTTTTCTGAGAAAGCTCAGATTGATTTCCAAAGTGGTTATACAAGTTTACATTTCCACCAGCAATGGAGGAAGGTTCCCATTTCTCCACATCCTCTCTAGCATGTGCTGTCACTTGAGATTTTGTTCTTAGTCATTCTTATGAATGTAAGATGGAATCTCAGAGTCGTTTTGATTTGCATTTTTCTGATGACTAAGGACTCTGAGCATTTCTTAAGTGCTTATCTCCCATTCGAGATTCCTTTTTTTGTGAATTCTCTGTTTAGTGCTGTAATTCTCTGTTTAATGCTGTACCCCATTTTTAATTGAATTTTGTTTGTTGGTGTTCAGTTTCTTGAGTTCTTTAAATGTTTTAGATATTAGTTTTTGTCAGCTGTAGGTGAAGGTCTTTTCCCAATCTGTAGACTGCCATTTCATTCTATTGACAGTGTCCTTTGCCTTACAGAAGTTTTTCAGTTTCAAGAGGCTCCATTTATTAATTGTTAATTTTAGAGCCTGAGACATTGGTGTTCTGTAGAGGAAGTTGTCTCTTGTGCCAATGAGTTCAAGGCTCTTTCCCACTTTTTCTTCTTTTTCTTTTTTAAAAAATATTTATTTATTTATTTGTATACACAAGATCTCATTATGCACCAGATCTTCTTATAGGTGGCTGTAAGCTACCATGTGGTTGCTGGGAATCAAACTCAAGACCTCTGGAAGAACAGCCAGTGCTCTTAACCTGTGAGCCATCTCTTCAGCCCCCACCCCCTACTTTTTCTTCTAATAGGTTTAGTGTGTCTGGTTTTGTGTTGAGGTCTTTGAACAAGTTGGGCTTGAGTTTTATGCAGGGTTATAAATATGGTTTTATTTGCATTTTTAAAACATGTGAACATCCAGGTAGACCAGCACCATTTGTTGACGATGCTTACATTTTTCCATTGTGCGATTTTGGCTTCTTTGTTGAAATCAAGTGTCTGTAGATATGTGGGTTGATTTCGTGGTCTTTGATTTGATTCCATTGATAAACTAATTTATTTCTGGGCCAGTATCATGCAGTTTGTATTACTATTGCTCTGTAGCATAGCTTGAAGTCAGGAATGGAGATACCTCCAGAAGTTCTTTTATTATATAGGATTATTTTTGCTATTCTGTTTTTTTTTTTCATATGAAGTATAGAATTGTTCTTTCATGGTCTGTAAAGAATTGTGTTGGTATTTTAATGGGAATTGCATTGAATCTGTAGATCACCTTTGGTAGGATGGCCATTTCTACTATGTTAATCTTACCAATCCATGAACACGGGAGATCTTTTCATCTTCTGATATCTTCATCAATTTCTTTCTTCAGAGACTTGAACTTCTTGTCATACACGTTTTTGAGTTGCTTGGTTCGAGTTACAGTAAGATACTTTATATTATTTGTGGCGATTGTTAAGGGTGTAGATTCCTTAATTTCTCTCTGAGCCCATTTGTTGTGTGTATACAAAAGGCCTACTGATTTTTAAAATTAATTCTTATCCAGCCACTATGATGAAGGCATTTATCTGCTGTAGGAATTTTCTGGTGAAATTTTTGGGGTCAGTTATGTATACTGACTATACATAGTCATAGTGATAGTCATGTTATCTGCAAATAGTGATACTTTGACATCTTCCTTTCCAGTTTATATCCTCTTGATCTCCTTTCGTTGCTCTGGCTAGGATTTCAAGTACTATATTGAAGAGAAATGGTGAGAGTGGACAGCCTTGCCTTGTACCTGATTTCAGTGGGATTGCTTTACATTTCTCTCCATTTAATTTGACATTGGCTATAGGTTTGCTGAATATTGCCTTTATTGTGTTTAAGTATGTGCCTTATATTCCTGATCTTTCCAAGACTTTTAACATGAAAAGGGTATTAGATTTGCCAAATGCTTTTACAGCATTTAATGAGATGAGCATGTGAGAATTTTTTCTTTTAGTTTGTTAATATGGTGGATTACATTGATAGGTTTTTGTATATAGAACCACACCTGAATGCCTGGGATAAATCCTACTTGACCATACAGGATGATATTTTTGATGAGTTAATCTTATATCTAGCCACTTTGCTGAGGGTGTTGATAGGCTGTAGGAGTTCTCTGGTAGAAATTTTGGGGTCACTTATGTATACTATCATGTGATCTATGAATAGTGATACTTTGACTTCTTCCTTTCCAGTTTATATTCCCTTGATTTCCTTTAGTTGTCTTATTGCTCTAGCTAGAACTTCAAGTACTATGTTAAGTAGATATGCAGAGAGTGGGCAGCCATGCCTTGTTCCTGGTATTAGTGGAATTGCTTTCAGTTTCTCCCCATTTAACTTGACATTGGCTATCGGCTTGCTGTATGTTGCCTTTATATATTTAGGCATGCACCTTGTATCTGTGCTAGCTCTCTTTTGTCATGAAGAGTTGTTGGATTTTGTCAAAGGCCTTTCCAGTATCCAGTGAGATGGATATATATATTTCTTTCAGTTTGTTTGTGTGGTGGATTATATTGACAGATTTTTGTATGTTGAACCATTCCTGCATCTCTATGATGAAGCTTAATTAATCATGGTGGATGATCTTTTTGATGTGTTCTTGGATTCAGTTTGCAAGTATTTTAATGAGTATTTTTGCATCAGTGTTCGTGAGGGAAATTTGCCTATAATTCTTTTTCTTTGTTGAGACTTTGTGTGGTTAGGTATCAGGCTGACTGGCTTCATAAGATGAATTTGGCAATGTTCATTCTGTTGGTATCTTATGGACTAATATGAGATTTGGTGTTAGCTCCTCTTTGAAAGGCTGGTAGAATTTTGTACTGAAAGTGTCTGGTCCTGGGCTTTGTTTTATTTTTGGGTGGAAGATTTTTAATGATTGCTTCCAATTTAGGGATTATAGATATACTTAAATTGTTTATCTGACCTTAATTTAACTTTGGTCAAGTGCTATCAATCAAGAAAACTGTCAATTTCTTTTTAGATTTTTCTAATTTTGTGGAGTATAAGTTTTTGAAGTATGATGTAATAATTGTTTGGATTTCTTTGGTGTCTTTTGTTATGTCTTTGCCCTATTCATTTCTGATTTTGTTAATTTATATATTCTCTATATCTGTCTTTTCTTTAATTTGGATAAGGGTATGTTTATCTTGTTGATATTCTCAAAAATCCAACTCTTTTGTTCACTGATCCTTTGAATTGTTTTCTTTGTGTCTGTTGTGTTGATTTCAGCCCTGAGTTTGATTATTTCCGCCATCTACTCCTCTTGGGTGTGTTTGTTTCTCTGTGTTCTAGAACTTTCAGGTGTGGTGTTAAGTTTCCTGGTATGAGATAGCTCTAATTTTTTATTTTTATTTATTTATTCATTTTTATTTTTTATTATTAGTTACATTTTATTAACTCTGTATCCCAGCTGTATCCCAATCCCTTATTCCCTCCCAAACCCTCCCTCCCTCCCTCATCTCCTCCCTGCCCCTTTCCAAGTCCACTGATAGGGGAGCACCTCCTCCCTATTCATCTGATCCTGTTTTATCTGGTATCTTCAGGACTGGCTGCAAAGTCCTCCTTTGTGGCCTAGCAGGACTGCTCCTCCCTTGGGGGGTGGGGAGGTCAAAGAGCCTGCCATTAAGTTCCTGTCAGAAATAGTCCCTGTTCCCCTTACTATGGGAAACCAATTGGTTACTGAGCTACTACAGACTTCATCTAAGCAGAGGTTCTAGGTTAGATCCATACATGGTCCTTGGTGGAGTGTTATTTTTTTTTTATAAAGGCATTTAGTGGTATAAACTTTCCTATTAGTACTACTTTCATCGTGTCCCATAAGTTTGAATATGTTGTATATTAATTTTTATTGATTTCTAGGAAGTCTTTAATTTCTTTATTCATGTCCTCCTTGACCCAGTAGTCATTCAGTAGAGAGTTTTTTAAGTTTTCATGAGTTTGTAGCTTTTTTTTTTGAAAATGTTCTGTGAGGTATTGAGAAGAAAGTATATTCTTTTGTGTTTGGAAGGATATTGAGCCAAGGGAGCGGGGTGCTGTTGGGACTGCTGGGCAGGCTCTTCTGACTGTTGGAGGCAGTGAGTAGTGTCTCCTCTGGGGTCCCTCTTACTGTTATGGCCTCTGAAAGAGCAGGAATAACTAAGAATTTTAAACTATCTCTAATAAAAACAAAAACAAAAACAACAAACAGAATAGCCATCAGATGGCGCTATTCAACCAGAAATGAGAGCCCACAGCAGACAAGCTGGTGTTTCATTTGGCTAGCTGTTTAGGAAAAGCACATTGAAACTGTTTAACCATAAGGAAACAAACACTGGGGATACAGAAGGACGAATTACTGACTGTGCCGTCTAATCATTTCCTGAGGCCATTTGAGTTTTTGAAACATCTTGCAAATAAATGAATGTGTGGTTTGCTAAAATTGAAACAATGGCAAGGCTACAGGCTTCCTGCTGTGTAAGTGTCAGCGGCTGTGAGCTCCAGTGGGCAGGCTAAGTTGCATAGCCCTCCATGAAGACAGAGGTTCCTCTCTTTCTACAGTTTGCATTTGTCAACTTCTGCAGTGGGCATGGCTCCTCCATGGGTTTGGCCGAAAATAACTTTGGACTGAGAGAGGCATTGACTGATTTATATAAATAAGAAATCAAGTGCTATTAAAATATTAAATAGGATACAGTGATGCTAAAACACAGTTCTACGTTAGTAACTGAGAATGTTTGCAGTAACTTTGAACCATTTGAAAACAATGTAGAATGTTTACATATATATTTTTTTAATAATTTATTTTATTTTATGTACATTAGTGTGAAGTTGTCAGATCCCTTGGAATTGATGGTATAGACAGCTGTGAGCTGCCATATGGGTGCTGAGAATTTAACCCGGGTCCTTTGGAAGAGCAGACAGTGCTCTTAACCACTGAGCCATCTCTCCAGCCCCTAGAATGTTTATATTAAAATATTACTTTTTATTACTTTTATAAACCATATGTCATATAGTTAATGACTATAACGTTTATTTGAAGCCTGTTGGATTAAATCAACTTTGTCCTTTAAAGGAAATAAACTTTGGAAATGGGACAGCAGAGGGAAGTTTCACACAATACTTGCCGTTCCATAAAAACACACGATGTCACCTGGGATTTTCAAAACACTTAGGACATACCTAAGAGAAAGACAGGTCAAGAAATCTAGTTAGAGGTGAAGGCAGCTCTCCAGAGGCCACATAACAGCAGCAACTAAAACAAGAAGCATGAAAGACGTTTAGTTTAGAGCATGTTTGGTAAAGAGGTCTGTGAAATATAGTGGTATTATTGCATTAAACAGGGATCCTGCTATTTAGATACAATAGGGAAACACATTTTATTTTCAACAGTGAGCAATCTATATCCCCTTTAACCTCAAACCTTCACATGCAACGTGGCTTCTAGCCTCCCATGCTGCTGATTTTTAGCCCTTTTGCCTGGTTCTCTAAAGGGAGGTAAAGGAAGGTGAGACAAGGAGTCTATGAGTAGGGGTGAGATCAAAACAGAGAAAGAGAAGGAATTATTATCTGAGAAATGTTTTGACCCTCCTGGGTACCACTAGGGGGTAGAAAAGAGAACTTACGCCAAGTGCATTTTAATTCTGATGCCTTTTGGAGCTGTGAGCTTCCTTTTGTTCTTTTCATTGAAGATAGCAGGAATGTACTTGCTTCCTCATGTCACTGATTTTATTAGTTCTCTTTTTGCTGTCATAAAGTGCTCTAACAAAAGCAACTTAAGCGAGAAAAAGTTTTAGTCCACAGTTTAGGGTACAGTCCACTGCTGCAGGGGATCCTGAGGAGGAGCTTGAGGCAGATGTCACATTGTGTCCACAGTCAGGAAGCAGAAATTGGTGACTGCCTCATTCAGACCAGTGTGTGTATGTGTGTTGTAGTTTTTTTATTTATTATTGTTTAAAAATATTTACTTACTATGACTTATTTATTATGATTTAAAAACCATAGTATGATTTTTGTGAGTACTTTGTCTCAATGTACACCTGCAGAGGGCATTAGATCACATTACAGATGGTTATGAGTTACCATGTGGTTGGTAGGAATTGAACTCAGGACCTCTGAAAAAGGAGTCAGAGCTCATCACTGCTGAGGCATCTTTTCAGCACCCCCCCCCACCCGTTTGTGCACTCCAAGACCCATGCTCATGGGATAGTGCTACCCACATCTAGGGTAGGTCTTTCTTTATAAGCATTGGCAAAGGTCAAGCTAATCAAGATGCCCCCTCACAGACACACCCAGCGGCTTGTTTCATAGTAATTGTAGTTTCGCTCTATTTGATAATCAATGGTAACCAATACACTGATATTTCTAATTTTTCACTCGGAAGGGGAAAATGAATAGACAGTGGAAGTGGATAAAGAGAGGGAACAGAGTAGGAGAGAGAGTGGGGAGAGAAATGAGGTTGGGATTAGATGTGGGGGAGAACGGAGTGGGGTGGGAGGCCAGAGGGGATTAGAGACAAGAGATAACAAGGTGGAGGCTGCCACAGGGTAGGCTCCTGGGAGGATGTCAGAGGGTGATAATGGAGACTGTAGAGGGCGCTCTCTAACTAGACAAGACTCTTAGTAGAGGGAGAGGAACACCAACCCACCCACAAAAATTTCAACCCCAAATTCATCCCATCTACAAGATGTGCAGGGATAAAGATAGAGCAGAGATTGAGGGAATGCCCAACCAATGCCTGGCCAAACCGGAGACCAACCCCATGGGAGAGAGCCAACCCCTGACACTAATAATGATAGTCTGCTATGCTTACAGAGGGGAGCCTAGCATAGCTGTCCTCTGAGAGGCTCCACCCAGCAGCAGATTGAAACAAATGCTGAGATTCATAGCTAAACATTAGGCCAGAAGGGAGCCTGGTGGAAGAGTTGGGGGAAGCATAGAAGGACCCATAGGGGATAAGAACTCTACAAGAAGACCAACAGAGTCAACTGTCCTGGGACCAAGGGGGTATATAGAAACTGAAGCACCAACCAAGGACCACACATGGACCTAGACACATATGTAGCCAAGCCAGTGGGAAGCTTAATTTCCATGTGAGTTCCCTAGTAAGTAGAGCAGGGGCTATCTCTGACATGGACTCTGTGGCCTGCTTTTCTGTCATTTCCCCCTGGTGGGGCTGCCTTGCTTGGCTTCAGTGGAAGAGGATGTGCTCAGTCCTGATGTAATTAGATATGCTGGGATGGGATGGTTTTGGGGTGGGAATTCCCCTTTTCTTGAGGAGAGGGGGAGGGCAGATAAGAGAAAGAGGGTGGAAGGGTGGGAGCAGGAGAAGAGGCGGGAAGGGGCTACAACTGAGATGTAAAGTGAATAAAGAAACTTGGTAAAAATATTTTGTAATGTAATTCCCTTATTAAAAAATTCTAGGTGGATCCAAGATGGTGGCATCAGGAGGACACTGTGCCTGAAGAGCAGGACAGCAATTGTGTTTCCCAGGTGAGAGGAAACCCCACGGTGTGGGAAGCAATCCAGTCCATCTGGTCTCAGGTCACCTAGCTAAACCCTGGAAGAGTTTCTGGTCCTGGCAGGCATTCAGTAGCCAGCCCTGAGCCACACACCTGTGTGCTCTGATCACCATCCTAAACTGAACTGTGGGCACAACAATACCAGAGACCAGAATTTTCAGTCAAGAGAAAACCCCACGGTAAAGGAAGCAATAGGGACTGAGCTCAGGTCACCCAGACAATCCCTGGAATAGGTCCTGGGCTCTGGCAGGCACTCAGCCACCAGCCCAGAGACCTGCCTGCATGCCCAACTCACCTTCCCAGACAGAACTGTGGACCCCAGGGCACCAGAGTCTAGGTTTTCCTGTTGGGAGGAAACCCCATGGTGAGGGAAATATCAGGTCTGACCTCACGGCACTCAGCCAAGTCCTTGTCCCCGAAAAGTTCTTGGGAAAAGTTCCTGGGTTCCTACAGGTGCCCAGTTGCCAGCACAGAGGCACTCCCTTGTGCCTGCATGCTCTACTCACCATCACAGACTAAACCCCAAAACACCACAGACTGGGTCTCCCTGTAGGGGGGAAACCCCACCATGGGGGAAACATCAGGTCCAACCTCAGGACACCCAGCTCCAGAAAAGTTCCTGGGTTCCCGCAGGCTCCAGGCTCTAGTCTCCCACTTGGGTACTGGGGCACAGAGCTCCAACCTCAGACCTACAGAAGCCTGGGGTCCACAGGATCAGCCCCCAGACACTGCTTCAAGGCACAACCTGTCTCCCTCGCTAACTGACCAAACTGTGGGGCTTCCTGGTTCTTCCAGAGGGCTGTAACCAGCAAACACAGTGTAAGAGCAGCAGCAGCAGCTCACTAAATTTAGAACAAGAAACCCAGCAGCAGGACAGCTATCTCCAGGACTTCTCCTGGGAAGAGGAGAGCCCCCCTGAATACCAATGACCACAGTTACCACACAGGTCATATGCCTGAGGTGAGCTGTGGCAATACCTGAGAAGCACTAGCCATTTGGTGACCATACCCAAAAAGCTGAGGAGGCCTCCTTCAGGAACAACCATCTTCCTGCCAAGGGGATCCTCCCCATCCCAGGATTCCAAGAGGCACCAGAAACTAACAACCAACACCTGAGACAGTAGATGGGTAGAGGCCAGCGTTAAAGCAGAACCAAGAAAAGGCAAAGCAATATGGCATCTCCATAACCCAGGTTTCCAAGGGCAAGCAGCCCTGGACACCCTGTAAGTGAAATTCAAGAAGATCTTACACCTATGCTTGTGAAGAGGGTAACGGAGGAAACAAATAAAATACGTAAAGAATTAGAGGAAGATAAGGTCAAACAGATTATGACCATCCATAAAGAAATATAGGAAGATGCAGCCAAACAGTTTGTGGCCTTCAGAAAGGAAATAATTAAGTCACTGAAAGAAATAAAAGAAACAGAGGAATGTTCAAACAGGTGAAGCAAAAACAGGAAAAATACAGTCAGATAGGTGAAGGAAATCAACAAAATGGTTCAAGATCTGAAGATACAATTGGTAAAATTAAAGAAAACGCAAATGGAGAAAATCATGGAGAGAAAGAACTTAGGGAAGAAAACAGGAACTACAGAGCTAAGCATAACCAACAGACTACAAGAGATGGAAGAAAGAATATCAGGTGTGGATACAATGGAAGAAATCGATGTATCTGTTAAAGAAAATAATAAATCTAAAAAAATTCCTGACACAAACCATCCAAGAAATCCAAGACAACATGAAAAGACAAAACCTAAGAATAATAGGAATAGAGGAAAAAGAAGATTCCTGTCTCCAAAGGCCCAGAAAATATTTTCAACAAAATCATGGAAGAAAATTTCCCCAATTTAAAGAAGAGGCCTATAAGCATACAAGAGGCCTACAGAACACCCAATAAATTAGACCAGAAAAGAAAACCCCCCTGCCACATAATAATCAAAACAGTAAGTACACAGAACGAAGAAAAAATACTAAAAGCTGCAAGGGAAAAAGGCCAAGTAACATATAATGGCAAACCTATCAGAATAACACCAGACTTCTCCACAGAGACTATGAAAGCCAGAAGGGCCTGGACAGATATCCTGCAGATCCTAAGAGAACACAGATGTCAGCCCAGACTACCATACACAACAAAACTCTCAATTGAAGGAGATCAAGGGGATTCTGTTTGGAAAAGAAGAAGTCAAAGTATCACTACTTGCAAATGATATGATAGTATACACGAGTGACCCCAAAAATTCTACCAGGGAACTACTACAGCTAAAATTGGCTTCCTCTGGGTTCTGGAAGATCTTATCTCTCATCCTGATGTTTTGAACTCCTCTTCAACTTTTGCTTCATGATTGCTGGCATGGGTAGAATTCAGTCAGATTACTTTTTTATCTCTGTCTGCACTTACAGAATGAGTATCTTTTTGGTTCATCTCCTAATTCTTTGATATAACTTTCAAGTCCATGTTCAGCACCAGCCTTCCCAGAAGTATAGATCTGGATATTTCACTGTTTATGCATCCTTTTCGTGAGGACCCTTGGTGGGAAGTCTACACTTGCCAGGTCCTCTCCTGCTATCTGGACTTTCTCATGGAACCTTCCCTTTTCTCCTCTCCTCTACAAAGAGAGCTTGCTCTGTTCTTAGGTAGAAAACCTGGGCTCAGCTGGAGTCTTCTCCCTCTTGTAATCTCTATAACTCATCCTTGTCAATAAGTCTCAGCAATTATGTCTGCCCATGGTGCACACTGCATCTCACCTATTATTATTTATTTGAGAATATTACAGTAGCTTTATAATTGGGCTTTCTTTTAGTTGATGTTTGATTCTTCATTAAAACTAGTGCCAGAGTCAACTTTCGAAAAGACTAATTGTATTTCACATCACAGGTGTTTTCTTGCAAACTTTGATCTATGTCTTAAAATCAATAGTAGGCCACTGAGATGGATCTGTGGGTAAAGGCATTTGTTTCCAAGCCTGATGAGTTCAATCCTGGGACCACAGGGAGAAAGGAAGGAAGCAACTTCTCCAGATTGTCCTTTAATCTCCACAAATGAGCATGGCAAGTGCCTGCTAACACATACAACACAGATGCATACAAAATGAAAAACAAATGCCAAGGAAATAAAGTGAAAAAAAAATTCTAGAGTTCTTCACTTAGACTTTAACATCATTCACAGTTTGGTCCTAAGTGACTTTTCCAGCCTCACATGACCCTGCCAAACACAACATTTAAAGACTTTGTATCACAACACTTACACTCCCACATTATATTAAGACTCAATTCCAATATCAGTGGAACCATGATACTAATATATTTTAGTATATAATATGGATTAATTAATTTTTGTTACTTTTATAAAACTTTCTGAAACTTGTAGAAGATTCTAAATAATTAACACCTTTTTAATGTTTTCTCATTAACTTTTTAAAGTAATTCATGTCAACAACAGTTCTTGGAATAAGAAGACAAAACAGTAGGTAAAGACCAATGTTTGCCTTTGAGAGAATTACAGAGTACATGAAGTAATGAAGAAGAGAGACATTTCTAAAACGCAAGGATTTCTGATGGAATGTTTCTACCCGTTGCCTCCAACTGAAACTTTTTCTTTCTGAATCCAAATGTGAATTGTGGGACAATGAATGGACTTTTTTTTAGCTACTCTTTTAGGGCATGTGTTAGACTAATCATTTCCCTGGGGCTCCATTTTTCTTTATCTTTTTAATTTTGTGCAGCATACCCCAGGGTTTGTAGAACTGAGTGTTTTCTTCTCTAATGCTGTTGCTGTTTTAGCACCACTTGATATATTTGGGCTTTCTTTGTTTTCTATACACATTTGTAAACACATACTTTCAGGAGGAGCATTTCATTACTGTGTGATCACAGCTGGGAAACAGACAATGAAGAACAGAAATGATGCTCAGAAATTTCAGGAGAATCTTCTCCATTAATTTAACGTCCCTCTACCATTGTGTTTCCAAAGCAACAGTGGATTTTTTCCCCACTGCACACACTCCTCTTTCTACTTCCCTCTAATGGGCTTGCTGGCGTCCTTCTCGTTAGGGGTCCCTTTCCAATGACAGAGGAGAGGAAGACCCAGCAAGTTAATGAGGTGACTCGTACCGCAGAACTTAAAAAACAAAGACATCAGTGTCAACCTGACTCTGTCTGCATCATGCCATCTCACAGGAAGCTCTGCCGTTCATTTCTGCCTTACAGAGGCTCCGTGGCAGTGTTCAGTTAACACCTTTGCTACTAGAACTCTCTCTTACAGCCTTCTTGAAACTGACATCAGTTTCCCTCAATCCATCCCTCCTCTCTATCCTTCCTTTCTCTTGCTTAACTGAAGGATAATTTAAAATGCACACATTGTTAGTCTGAATATATGAAACAGCTGTGAAAAGATCACAGAATCAAGGCAATCAGAGTGTCCCGTCGCATCCTTGTGTGTCCTTGCGCCTCTTTTTTTTTGTTGCTGTTATAAGAGCACTCAGCATGAGATCTATTTTCTCAAAATTTTAAGAGTGCCAACACTACTTTGTCAACAATGGGCACTGTGTTGTGCAGCTCATCTTTAGAGCTATTCTTCTTCCATAATTGAAACGGTAAATTCATCAAACAGCTCATTTCCCCCCTCCCACAGCCATAAGCAAATACAATTCTAGTTTCTGCTTTTATGTGTTTGAGTATTTTCCAGACTTTATGGGATGAAACAAAATTAGGAATTTGCTGTCTTGTGACTGCCTTAATTCACTCGACATACTGTCTGCTGCACTTGTCCACATTGCTGTAAATGAATGACTTTCATCACTTTTTAGCCTGAATTCTAGGCTGTTGTATGAATATATCACATCTTTATCCATTCATCTGTTGGTGGATACTTGGACTGTATGTTGGTTATAGT
The DNA here is from genome assembly GCF_907164565.1 of Psammomys obesus. Lineage (NCBI taxonomy): Eukaryota > Metazoa > Chordata > Mammalia > Rodentia > Muridae > Psammomys > Psammomys obesus. Next base: position 26,486,110 of record NW_026596069.1, read on the forward strand.
GAATGCAATGAACATGATATGGGTGTAAAGATTTCTGAGTTACTGACTTTAGCTCCTCTGGATACGTATCCAGTAGTAGGGTTGCTGCCTCTTTTCATCCTATTTTTAAGTTTGCCATACTGTTTTCTATGGCAGCAGCACTATTTTATAATTTCACCAAATGGGAGACTAAAAGTATTATGGTTTAGCATGCTTAACTGTGATATTCTGAATATAAAAGAAAAATGAATTTTATAAATATTTTTACAATTTTTAAAGTCTCCTTACAAATACTAAGTATTAATTTTCTACTTGCAGTTGAAGGAAAATGACTATCTACAATTTTAACTATTTTAGTGGAAATAATAGGATCAAATACTTAATGCTTTTAGTAATAGTTGTTTTGCAACAGTGATTTAAATATCTTATTTCTATGTCATATTAAATTAAAAGTTTACATTTCTGTTATTTGTATTGAGGGTCAGGGTGTGTGCTCTGGTGAGTGTGTGGAGATCAGAAGACAACTTTCATGAATCACTTTTCCTTCCACCATGTGGTTTCCAGGGATTTGGACTCAGTTGTCAGGTTGGCCAAGCACACTTACCCACTGAATCATCTTAAAATGATTTTTATGAGCAAAACTTACCTAATAACCTAGTGTGTACAAGCTAATATTGTTGTCAAGCTGGGAGAAAACTTAGCATTTGTTGTTTTTGAATGCTTAGAGTTCAGCATTCTAGACGATGTTTGCCATTAGCTGAGTAGTGCCATAAAACCAGAGACAGACAGCAAAGCAGAGAAGACAAAGCCAAGGCCAGAAGTTTGCCCTGCTTCCTATGTCTTAGGAAATGTTTTATCAGGCATGACTGTTGGAACTGAGAGGCGTCTTGGTCAGGCCTGGTTGTGGGTATGAACCTGAATGTGGTGAGCCTGGTGTATGAGTGGGGAGTGGTGGCTGGAGTGACTTACCGCGTCTGTGGTGCAGCCATTGTCTTTACGAAGGAATCAGTTAAATATCAAACACTGATAACTTTGTTTTTTATATTCTGAAATTGGAAATTCAGTTATGTTTAATATTCAGTTTGGTTAATCCTGGATTAGCATATGTTGTCATTAGATGGTTTTGTATCTAAACTGCATGAGTCCAAATCCTCATTTTTTTTTTTTTTATAATTTAATTTTTATTTTATGTGCATTTGTTGTGATGGTGTCAGATCCCTTGAAATTGGCATCACAAACAGTTGTGAACTGCCATGTGGGTGCTAGAGAATTGAACCCTGGTCCTTTGGAAGAGCAGACAGCACTCTTAACCACTGAGCTACATCTCCAGCCCCCAAATCCTCATTTTATAATATGTAGTTTTATGAATTTAGAAAGATTCTTATCTTTCCAGATCTCAAATTGACCACAATAAATGAAAACACGAATAAATCACACTTCCTAAAAAGCTTTCACTGGGATTCAACGCATGTGTAGGACATATCAAGCAAATTCTGGTCACGATTATTCAGATTATTAATGAGTTATATGTGGTTCTGTAGTCACTTTCTGCATATTGTTATTATGTACAGAGGTCTCAGGGTGCGTTCCCAAGGCTTGTCTACAGACTTCTCCTTGTGCAGGCATATGACTTGATTTGCCCTGTAATTATACATTTTTGAAAGCAAAGAATTCTTTAACCAATATTAGCCCATTACACATACCTTTTTCATTTTTAGGGGGAAATTATTCATTTCTTCCTCTTAGACACGAGAGTTAGAACTTTACTAGCAGAGTTTTGTGTGGCGTGTATGATGGCAATCACACAGCTTCCCTCTCTAAAGTTCTCAACATTGTTTTGCTTACAGCATGGGCTTAGACAGTGTAGAATGTTTCCTTATAGAAAGAAAACACAATTATACTATTTATTACATGCCAACTAAAATTGATGTATGAGAGGCTGTCTAAGAGTATGAAACAATGGTGCAAGGGGAGTGTGCTTACGTGCTAAACACAGCTGGGCAAACACAAGTTTCAGAAACCCTCCAGTTTCTACTTTGTTTAAGCAAAATTATATCTCAATGGAAAGTTTATCAGGATTTTGTTGCTTTTTCAGAAGACCTTTTGTGGTTCAGGGAAATTTGAACTTTAGGTAAGTAACAAATTTCAGCAAGCACTTTTCAGGGGAGAGCTGGGAAGAGGATGTAGGGTTGATATTTCTGTTAGTGTGTTAAAATGTGTGTGCAAGAGTGTGTGGAGGCTGATGAGCCTGGAGTGTATTTAGGATCTTGAAACAGAGAAACAAGTTGTATGAACTAATTCACAAAACAGATGATTTTATTACAAGCATGCTTCAATTTTCTAAAATGAAGTCTTAAAAATTTTATTCTTGGATAATTAATTTTAAAGCATGTGTGCATCCTAGATATCACATAGGCTATGTTGTAAAGAAAAAAAAAACACATCTTTTTCTGAAATTGAAACTTAACTGGGCCCTTTATAATTTTATTTGCTAAATCTAATAATTCTACCCTAAATCTGCCTTTTAACTTAGACTTTAGAAAAGGGATTAACTGTTGTTCAGCACATTCAGGTCCATTTGACAGAAAACTTTATTTGCTTGATTGAAGCGAAAACCATCTCTACTTAATTCGTATATCTCTGACCCAAAAGCCGTAGTTTTTGCTAGGTCTTAATGGCATGAGTCTACTCCTGCTGTCTTGCAGACACCTGTTACCTGTTTTTTTTTTTTTTTTTTTTTTTTTAAAGTATTGATCTCAACACAATGGTGACAGTAATATACTTTCTTCTGTAAACTAAAATTCATATGAGTTTCAGAAAAAAAAAAAAAAAAAAAAGGTCAGAAGACCTGGATCTGCCATAGCTCAAATGGACCCCAGATGAGTTTTTACCTTGGTCTTGGGATTCATCAGTTTCCCCATTTGCTAGACAAATTTTAACTTCAGTCTCTAATCTGAATTTATCTCGGCAGATTTTCACCTGGATGACAGACTCCATTCAGAGATCAGCTTTGGGCTGCAAACTGAAATCTGAACTTGCTGAAAGCTGCAGTAATCCAGTACAACCGATGTGATGCTCCATGTCTCTTCAACTAGATGGTGCCACATTGCCTAGCTTTGGACTAACCTTTCAGACTTCCTGGGTCTCCAATATCTCCACCCCAAAGTCAGCCTGAAGCAGCTACAGAAGAAGAGAAATTCATCGGCCTTTATCCTACCTAACAGGCTGAAATGCTAAGTCAAAAGAGGTTCCCTGACATAAGGAATGAGTTTCTATAATGTCAGTTGGCATACCAGAAATTTGGCCCTTAGTTCTGTCTTTTCTACTCATGCTTTGTGCCCCCTGCACGATTATGCCTAGCATTAAAAAAAAAGTCTCAATACTTGCCCTTGTACCCATCTCAAAGATTTGAGACTGTATCCTGTTTGAGGGGAGAATGAAAGGACCAGGCCTAACCCTTTCCCCAAAAAGTCATCAGTCCCAGGAACTAGGCCATAGGTCTCCACAGAATAGCCTGGAGGTAACCAAGAGAATGAGAAGGTATTTTATCTCAGGGTGGGCATCTGTATTGGGCAGCCCACCGACCTAACATTCCTGAGGTCTGCTCAATGTTACCTTAGCTAACCAATCACTTTGTAACATGCCGGAGCCAGCCAGCAGAGTCGGTTCTTGAGTCAGGAGTGGGGATTAAAATTAATAAAATAACACACAGCACACAGGAGGCTTTTTAAAGAAGGTCCGGACTTGACAGCCACAGCAAAAAGCCGCCTTAGCAGCAACCTCAAGCCTCTGCAGCAAAACTAGCAGCAACTTAGCAGCAACTGCTGGCCTGTTTTTTTATTGTAGAGTTTTTAAGCCAGAGTAGAAACATCTCAGAACAATGGGTTAATTTCCACGAGGAGCCTGAGGAAGAGGTATGATCTTCACAAGCTATCCCACCTGCTGTCACAAACAAAAGGAGATGGACTTGCAAATTCTTCCCTGACTTAGTGAAGGCCTGGTAAAAGCCGTCTCTCCGCTGAGATTTAAATATCAAAGCAGCTGCCGGAGGCGCAGCTCCAGACAGTAACAAGCTTGCTCTTGGTTACCCAATCGTGTAATTGTTAAACTTGAAATTCCCGGTCCTTCCTCATATCCCAATAAAAATCCTACTGTGCAGCTGCTGAGGGCTCTCCTCTCTGATCCACTGTGTTGGTGACAATGGAGAGACTGAGCTTAAGCCCAAATAAAGCTCTTTGTGCTTGAAAAAAAAAAAAAAAAGAGAAAAAAGAAAAAGTAGGACCCATGAGTTCTGCATATGTGCATTTTTAGACCTAGAATAATGAAATTCAATAAAATACAACATAAACAAATCTTTCAGTTCATTATAAGTTATGATGAGGAAGGGTATGTGGATATATGAAAGCTGATAGAATATGAGCAGAATATATCAAAGGGAAGTTTCACAATACAGCCGTATATTAGGGAGTTTGATATGGATATGAGTGACGTGGGTGGTTAAATTGAAACCATATTTACTAAATACATTTTTCGTCATTAAGTTGATAACACCTACTTCCCACCAAATTTTCTTTTTTAAAAAATTGCTTTTTTATTTTTATAAGCCTCCAGCCCAGAGTGAGGCGCCCAGCCTCCGGACCAGAGCGGAGACCTCAGTGACCGGCTCAGAGAGGAGAGCATAGCCTCTGGCCCAAAGCTGGGCACACAGTTGCCAGCCATGATCAGTGTGCACAGCCTTGGGCCCAGAGCGGCACCCCCAGCAATCATTTCAGACTGGGATGCACAGCCTATTTTTTAATTTTTAAAATTTTTATTTATTTATATTTTTTCAAGTGGGAACCTTAATTGAGGAACTGTCTGTATCAGACTAAGCTTGTGGCATGTATATGGGGGCAGATATTTTTGTTTGTTTTGTTTTACTGAAAATGGATGTTTTTAATACACTTTGATAACTGTTCCCCTCCTCAAGCTTCTTTCAGATCGTCTATAACTGCCTTGACCCAAGTACTTCTTCCTTCCTTCCTTTTTTCCTTCCTTCCTTCCTTCCTTCCCTCTCTCTTTCATTAGAATACAAACAGGCATCTAAAAATAATAATAAAATAAAATTAGATAAAGTAAAAACGAGCAAACTAGAATAGGAAAACACAAACAGAAGAAAAGGAGCTAAAAATTTGAGATTATAATATAATTACATATCTCCCTTCCATTTCTTCCCACCAAACCCTCCTATCTTTTTTCAGTAATAATTATTACATGAACATATGTATATATAAACGTATATATTCCTAAATACAATCTATTCAGTCCATATAGGTTATATGTATGTTTTCAGAACTGACTGTTTGATACTGGATAACTGAATGGTGTATTCTCTTCTGGGAAAGATCACCTTTTCCAATCCCAGCTTTCTTTAGCTGCTTTTAGGGCCTTTCATGTCTGGTATTGGGGTTTTGTTATTTGGTTTTTGGTTTTGGAGGGAGATGAGCAAAGTTTATTAAACACACAGACACAGACAGACACACACACACAGATATATATGAGACTATACACATTATAGTTTTTTTTTCTTTTTGCTACATAGTTAACAGTATGATTTCTTGTGGCTTTTTGTAGACATTTTTATTGTTATTTTAACCACCTTGTTATTTACCCACTTTCTTCCTTCTGTCCTGCTAGTCCCTTTTATTTATCTTCCCCCCTCCTTCTTCTGTATTTAACTCTCTCTCCCTTCCTAAAAAAATATTTTCATGATCAGATCATTTGTATGCTGCTATTTCCCTTTCTATTGCATCTCAAGCTATGAACCTGATAATGATCCCTGGGTTGATAATGCTATCGCCAAGAGCCAAAGACCATTTACTTCCTTAGTTAATTTTTTTTTTTCAGTTACTCCAAGCTATGTATTTACATTTGAAGATTTAGAGCTAGCAGCCTGCGATAAGAGAGAACATGTGTTGGTAGGGGGTCTTTGTGAGACCACAGTGAGAAGAGTAATGATCTGCCAGGAACAAGAAGGTAGTTCAGTTCAACATGACTCAGTAGCCACTGCTGTTTCAAAGGAGTCTGACCTCAAATAATTTATTTCAGGTATATTTAAGCATAGTACAATTTGTTAAATTTTTTTTTCTGGTGATAATTAACTCAGTCCCATGTGCACAATAAAACTTAAGACATGACTACATTAAAACTTTGTAAAGTATAAATGACAATTTCCATACAGATAGGTTCTATAGATTGGTGAGTTTATGATAACGGTCTCAGTGAGGACCCAATGTGGTCTTAACTACATAGTGCAAAAGGCACCAGGCTGTTACCCATGTTTACTCCCAGGCTTCTGGGTGAAAAACAGGTTATACATTTCCCCTTCTGAAGGGACAACCCTGTGCATTTAACAGTTCTGGTTCCTCTAGTGCTTATCTGTGAGCACAAGGACTATGTTTCTTACAATGTGGGTGTTTGTCTTTCTATGTCTGGGTTACCTCACTCAACATGATCTTTTCTAATTACATCTATCTGCTTGAAAACTTCATAATTTTATTTTTATTTATAGATATTTCTTTATTGTATTTTATGCTATAAAGAAATACGGTAAACTCACCACATTTTCATTATTCATTCATCAGATAAAGGACATTTCTGTTGTTTATATTTTCTAGTTATTGTGAATAAGAGAGCAATGAACATGGCTAAGCAAGTGTCTGTAGAGTAGAATGTCAAGTCCTTTGAGCATATGCTAAGGAGTGATATAGCTAAACATGTGGTAGGATTAGTGCTAGCTTTTTAAGATTTCTTCTCACTGATTTCCATAATGGCTGTACCTGTTTGGAATCTTATCCACAGTAAATGAGGGTTCCTTTTTTCTCCCGTTTTCTCCATTATTTTCTGTGTGTTGTTGTGCTTGCTTTCTGATTCTATTTAATTGGAGTACTTTTGTCCATTCTTTTATACTAAGGCAGTGCCTATCTTGACTAAGATGTGTTTCTTGTAGAGAACGTATTAAAAGATCTTGTTTCTTGATAGTCAGCTTGTGTCTTTTGATTAGAGGTTTGATACCATTGATACAGTTATTACTGAAATGTTTATCTTAATTTTGGTAGAAATATTTGTGACTTTTGGTATTGATTTTGCATTATTGGTGGTATTTTGTGTTTTAATAATTATAGTTTCTGCCACAGTCTCTTTGTTATGTTCATTCTTCTCTTTATTATAATTTTCAATTGAGAAACTATATTATGATGGGTTCCCCTTTATATTTGACTTCTATTCATTTTGCATCACGATCATAGCCCCCTCCCTCATCTCCTCCTGGTCTCCCGTCTACTTTCCCCTCTTTTCCCCCTTCTTCTCATAAAAGGGGAACCCCCCCTTACAAACTCACTCTGGCCCATTGAGTTGCATCAGGATTTAGTACATTCTCTTGTATTGAGGCCAGACAAGGCAGCCCAGCAAGGTGAAAGTGATCCAAAAGCAGGCAACAGAGTCCATGTGACTCCTGCTCCACTTGCTGGGGAACCCACATGAAGACCAAGCTGTCTATCAGTTACATATGTATGATGGGTGCCTCAGTCTCTGTAAGCCCCTATGGGTCCAGGTGAGTTGACACTGTTGGTTTTCTTTAGGGATTCTTGTCTCCACCAGGATCTTCTATCCTTCCTCACATTCCTCCATAAGACTTCCCTAGATCTTCTTAATGTCCTGCTGTGTGTCTCAGCATCTGTTTTGTTTCATTTATGGGTAGAGTCTCTCAAAGGACAGTCATGCTAGGCTCCTGTCTGCAGTATGGCAGGATATTATTAATAGCGTCAGGGGTTGGCTTTCTATTATGGGGTGGGTCTCAGGTTGGGCCATTCTCTATTCCGTCTTTATTCCTGCATATCTTGTAGCAGGGTAACTTTTGGGTCTAAGGTGTTGTGTGTGTTGATGTCCCCCTCCCTCCTCTGGAAGTTCTGCCTGGCTAGAAGGTGGCCAATTCAGTCTCTATGTCCCCTTCAGCTAGGAGTCTCAGCTAGAGTCACCCCCTATTCTCCTAAGAGCCTTCTCTGTCATAGGTCTCTAGCTTTTCTCAGAGATGTCCTCTCCAGTTAGTTTCTCTTCTCTCTTCCAGCCCTCTTGCCTCCCACCTGCACTCTCCCAAACTCTGGTCTCCATCCTTGTTCCTCTCCCCACATCTTCTCAAATCCAGTTTCCCCTCTTCATACACCTTCAATATCCATCCTGTTCCCACTTCTGGATGGGATTCAAATATCCTCCCTTGGACCCTCCTTGTTACTTAGCTTCTTTGGGTATGTTGATTGTCTTATAGTTATCCTATATTATATGGTTGGTACCTAGTTATAAGTGAGTACGTACCATGTGTGTCTTTCTGGGCCTCGATTACCTCACTCAGGGTGATCTTTCCTACTTCCATCAATTTGCCTGAAAATTGCATAATTTCTTATGGGTTAAAAGACTGTTTAAACTGTTTACCTGATTTAACTTTGGTAAGTGAAATCTATTTAGAAAATTGTACATTTCCTTTAGGTATTTCAATTTTTTTGGGGATAGCCTTTTGAAGCAGTGATTCTTTGGATTTCCTCAGGGTCTGTTGTTATGTCTCCCTTTTCTTTTCTGAGTTTGTTAATTTGGATACTGTCTTTCAGCCTTTTAGTTAGTTTGGCCACTGTTTGTCTACCTTGTTGATTTATTCAAAGAACCAGCTCTTGGTTTTATTTAATTTTGTATTGTTCTCCTTGTTTATAAGTTATTAATTTTAAACCTGAGTTTGATTATTTAATGCTGTCTACTTCTCTTGGGTCTGTTTGCTTCTTTCTATTCTAAAGCTATCATATGTACTTTTAAATTGCTAGAATGAGAACTCTCCAGTTTTTTTTTTTTTATAAAGGCACTTAGTGCTATGGAATTTCACCTTAGTGTTCATTGTGTCTCATAAGTTTGTGTATGTTCTGGGCCGCAAAGAGTGAGCCAGCAGAGACAGGAAATCAAGAAGAGACTGCTTCAGAATTCAGAGACAGGTGAACCCAGTCAGTGGTACAGGCTCCAGGAACAGTCAAGGCTACAAACAACTAGATGGGTAGAGGTCAGCATAAGAATATAAGTAACAAAAGCCAGGACATCATGGCTTCACCAGAATCTCCAAACTAATGGATATTCTCATGCAGCTGAAACACAGGAAAATGATCTTAAATCTATAATTATCTAGTTATTCAAGGCACATAGAGAGAAAATGGACAAAAAATAGAGGCCATCGTGGACAGACAAGAATCCACAATCAAACAGGTGAAGGGCTTAATAGATGTCTACAGAACTTTTCACCCAAACACAAAAGAGTACACTTCCTTCTCAGCACCTCATGGAACATTCTCCAAAACTGACCTTATAATTAGGCACAAAGCAAGCCTCAATGGAAACAAAAAGATGGAAAAAAATCCCTTGTATCCTATCAGACCACCTAGATCTAAAACTAGACCTCAACAACAACAAGAGAAATAACAAAAAGCTTACACATACATGGAAACTAAACAACTCTCTACTCAATGACATCTGGGTCAGGGAAGAAATAAGGAAAGAAATTAAAGACTTCCTAGAATTCATTGAAAAGAAAGGCACAACTAACATAACCTTATGGGACACAATGAAAACAGTGCTAAGAGGAAAGTTCATAGCACTAGTTGCCTTCAGAAAGAAGTTTGAGACATCTCATACAAACAACTAATTATATAAATAAAAAATAAAGTTATTGAAAAAAACCCAAACAACTTAATGGCACACCTGAAAATACTAGGGAAAAAAAAGAAGCAGACACACTAAAAATGAGTATATGGCTATAAATAATCAAACTCAGGGCTGAACTCAATGAGTTAGAAATCAAGAAAACAATTCAAAGAATCAATGAAACCAAGAGATGGTTCCTTGAGAAAATCAACAAGATAGACAAACCTTTAGCCAAGCTAATTAAAAGGCAGAGAGAAACTATCCAAATCAACAAAATCAGAAATGAAAAGGAGGACACAATGACAAAATCCAAAGGATCATTAGGTCTTACTTCAAAAATCTAAATCCTACAAAATTTGAAAATCTGAATGAAATGGACAATTTTCTTGATAGATTTCACTTATCAAAGCTGAATCAAAATCAGGTAAATAAATTAAATAGTCCTTTATACCCTAAGGAAATAGAAGCAGTCATCAAAAGTCTCCTTTCCAAAAAAATCCCAGGGCCAGATGGTTTCAGAATTCTACCAGACCTTCAAAGAAGAGCTAACTATAATACTCTTCAAATTATTCCACAAAATAGAAACAGAAGGAACATTACCAAACTTGTTCTATGAGGTCACAGTCACCTTGATACCTAAACCACATAAAGACTCAACAAAAAAAAGAGAACTTCAAACCAATCTTGCATATAAGCATTGATGCAAAAATACTCAATAAAATACTCACAAACTGAATCCAAGAGTACATCGAAGATATACATATGACCAAGCAGATTTGGTCATGATCATCCCAGGCAGGTAGGGATGGAATGTAATTTATAATATAAAGAAACTGAAGGAAAAAAATTACATAATTATCTCCTTAAATGCAAAAAGCATTTGACAAAATCCAATGCCTGTTCAGGTTGCTGAAGTTTTTGAAGTTTTGGAGAGATCAAGGATGCAAGGCACATACCTAAGGACAATACAGTAAGGACAATACAGAGCAAGCCTATAGCCAACATCAAACTAAATGGAGAGAAACTTAAATCAATACCAATGAAATCAGGGACAAAGCAAGGCTGCCCACTGTTTCTGTATCTCTTCAACATAGTACTTGATGTCCTAGAATAAGCAATAAGACAACTAACAGAGATCAAGGGGACACAAATGGAAAGGAAGAAGTCAAAGTTTCACTATTCACAGATGATATGATGGTATACATGAGTGACCCCAAAAATTCAACCAGAGAACTCCTTCAGCTGAAAAACACCTTCAGCAAAGTGGCTGGATAAAAATCAGAAGCCCTCCTGTATACAAATGACAAATGGACTGAGAAAAAAATTAGAAAAACAACATTCTTCATAATAGTCACAAGTAACATAAAGTGCATTGGTATGATTCTAACTTATCAAGTGAAAGACCTGTATGGAAAAAAAAACTTTAAGTCTCTGAAGAAAGAAATTGAAGAAGATATCAGAAGATGGAAAGATCTCCACGCTCATGGATTGGTAGGATTAATATTGTGAAAATAGCCATCCTACCAAAAGCAATCTACAGAGTCAATGCAATTCCCATCAAAGTACCAACAGAATTCTTTACAGAACTTGAAAGAACAATTTTCAATTTCAAATAGAAAAACAAAAAACCCAGAATATCTAAAACAACCCTGTATAATGGAAGTTCTTCTGGAGGCATCTCCATCCCTCATCTCAAGCTGTACTATAAATCCATAAAATAATAAAATAGTAATAGAGTAATAGTAATAGAGTAATAAAAATGGCACGGTACTGGCATAGAAACAGAATGGTGGATGAATGGAATTGAATAGAAGACCAAGAAATAAACCCCAAAACCTAAGAATACCTGATTTTTGACAAAGAAGCCAAAACCATATAATGGCAAAAAGATAGCAGCTTCCACAAGTAGTGTTGGTCTAACTGAATGTCAATATGTAGAAAAATGCAAATAGATCCATATTTATCACCCCACTGTTCAAGTGGATCAAAGACCTCAACATAAAACCATACACACTAAATCTGTTAGAACAAAAAGTGGGGAAGAGCCTTGAACTCACCAGCACAGGAGACAACTTCCTGAGCAGGCTCTAAGATCAACAATCAATACATGGGACCTCATGAAACTGAAAATCTTCTGTAAAGCTACAGACACTGTCATCAGAACAAAACGACACCCTACAGACTGGGAAAGGTTCTTCACCAGCCCTACATCTGACAGAGGGCTAATATCCAGAATATATATAAAGAACTCAAAAAGCTAAACACCAATAAGGCAAATAATCCTATTAAGGGTACTGAGCTAAATAGAGAATTCTCAACAGAGGAATATAGAATGGTAGAGAAACACTTAAAGAAATGCTCAAGGTCCTTAGTCATCAGGGAAATGCAAATCAAAACAACCCTGAGATTCCACTTCACACCCATCAGAATGGCTAAGATCAAAAACTCAAGTGACAACACATGCTGGAGAGGATGTGGAGAAAGAGGAATCCTCCTCCATTGCTGGTGGGAATGTAAGCTTGAACAACCACTTTGGAAATCAATATGGTGCTTTCTCAGAAAATTAGGAATAGTGCTACCTCAAGATCCAGCTAAACCACTTCTAGGCATATATCTGAAATATGTTTAACTATACAACAAGGACATTGGCTCAACCATGTTCACAGAATCTCTATTAGCCAGAATCTGAAAACAATGTAGATGTCCCTCAACTGAGGAATGGATACAGAAATTGTGGTACATTTACACAATTGAATATTACTCAGCAATTAAAAACAAGGAAATTATGAAATTTGCAGGCAAATGGTGGGAACTAGAAAAGATCATTCTGAGTGAAGTAACCCAGAAGTAGAAAGACACATATGGTATTTACTCACTTATAAGTGGATATTAGCCATAAAATATAGGATAAGCATACTGAAATCTATACTCCTAAATTAGCTAAACAAGAAGGTGGACCCTGTGGAAGAGGTTTAATCCTCATTCAGAATGGCAAACAGGATAGACATCAGAAGTAGGAGAAGACAAGTAACAGGACAGGAGCCTTCCACAGAGGACCTCTGAAAGACTCTACCCAGCAGGGTATTGAAGGAGATACTGAGACTCATCGTTAAACTTCAGGCAGAGTGCTGGAAACCTTGTGGAAGAAGGGGGGGATAGCAAGTCCTGGAGGGGATAGGAACTCCACAAGGAGAACAGAGCCAGAAAACCTGGGCCCAAGGGGGCCTGCAGAGACTGATACTCCTACCAAGGACAGTGTATGGAGAGTATCTAGACCCCTTGTTCAGAGCCCATAGGCTGCTCATTTTCCAGGTGCGTTCCCTAGTAAGGGGTATAGGGGCTGTCTCTGACATGAACTCAGTAGCCAGCTCTTTGATCATCTCCCCCCTGGGGGTGCAGCTTTGCTAGGCCACAGAGGAAGATGATGTAAACAGCCTTGATGAGACCTTATAGGCTAGGGTCAGATAGAAGAGGAGGAGGTCCTCCCCTATCAGAGGACTAGGGAAAGGACATAGGGGAGATGAGGGAGGGTGGATGGGCCTGGAAGGAGACAAGGAGGGGGCTGCAGTGTGGCTACAAAGTGAATATGTTGTAATAAACAAACAAACAAACAAACAAATAAATAAATAAAATTAAAAAAGAAATGAGACCTCTTGAATATGAAAAGGTTTTGTAAAGCAAAGGGCACTGTCTACAGAACAAAATGACAGTCTACAGATTCAAATATGATCTTCACCAACCCTACATCTGACAAAGGATAATATCTAGAATATATAAAAAGTCAAGAAGTGAAACATCAACAAACCAAGTAATCCAAGGGGTACAGAGCTAAACAAGAACTCTCAACAGAGGAATATTAAATGCCATAGAGACACTTAAAGAAATGCTCAATGTACTTAGTCATCAGGGAAATGTAAATCAAAATGATCCTGAAATTCCACCTTACACCCATCAGAATGGCTAAGCTCAAAAACTCAAGTGACAAACATGCTGGAGAGAATGTGGAGAAAGGGGAACCCTCCTCCATTGTTGGGGAGGCGGGAATGTAAACTTGTACAACCACTTTGGAAATCAATCTGGCGCTTTCTCAGAAAATTAGGATTAGTGCTACCTCAGCATCCAGTTATACCACTCCTGGGCATATATCCAAAAGATGCTCAACCATACAACAAGGACATTTCAGCAACTATGTTCATAGCAGCTTTATTTGTATTAGCCAGAATCTGGAAACATCCTGGACGTCTTTCAACTGATAAATGAATACAGAATTTTTGGTATGTTTACACAATGGAATACTACTCACAATTAAAGACAAGGAAATCATGAAATTTGCAGGCAAATAGATAGAACTTTAGGAAAGACCATCCTGAGCGAGATAACCCAGAAGCAGAAAGACACACATGGTATATATTCATTCACAAGTGGATATTGGGCATATAATATAGGATAAACATACTAAAATCTTTAGTCCTAAAGAATATAGGGAATCTTATGGAAGAAGGGGGGGTGTAGAAAAACCTGGAGGGACAGGAGCTACACAATGAAACCAACAGAGACAAAAAAAATCTGGGCTCAGGTATTCCAAGGTCTATGCATGGATAGGACCTAGACCTCCTGCTTAGAAGTAGCCTATGGGCTTCTCAGTCTTCATGGCGGTGGTATAATAAGGGAACCTTCGTCTCCTATCCACTGACCCAAACCTATCAAATCTCAACAGGACTTGCTGTATGTTCTTCTGTGGCCTGGCAAGACCACCCTACCGGTGGGAAATGATCTAAGTAGAATTGATCAAGGATCAGGAAACAGAGTCCATGTCAGAGACAGCCCCTGTTCCCCCCATTAGACCACCCACATGGAAACTGAGCTGCCTGTTGGCTGCATCTGAGCAGGGGGCCTAGGCCCTCTCTATGTATGGTCCTTGATTGGTGTATACGTCTTCATAAGCCCCCTGGAGTCAGACTTGTTGGCCCTGTTGGTCTTCTTGCATAACTCTTGCCCCCTCTGGATCGTTCTATCCTCTACTTTTCTGTAAAAGTCCCTGAACACTGCCCAAAGTTTTGTTGTGAGTCTCATCATCTGCTTCAATCCCGTGGTGGGTGGTGTCTTTCAGAGGACATCTATGGTAGGCTCCTGTTCTGTTCCTTCTCTTCAGCTGTTTTTGGAGTCTATTTTATTTCCCTTCTGAAAGAGTATTAAGCATTTCCCTAGGTGCTCCTTGTTTTTAGCTTCTTTAGGTCTGTGGATTGTAGTAGGTTTATCCTGTATTATGTGGCTAATATCCATGTATGAGTATATCCCATGTGTGTCTTTCTGCTTTTGGGTTACTTCACTTAGGATCATCTTTTTTTTTCTTTTTAATTTATTATTTATTTTTTATATTGATTACAGTTTATTTGCTTTGTATCCCAGCTGTAGCCCCCTCCCAAACCTACCCTCATTCCCTCATCTCCTCCCTGCCCCTTTCCAAGTCCACTGATAGGGGAGATTCTTCTCCCCTTCCATCTGACCCTAGCTTATCAGGTCTCATCAGGACTGGCTGAAATGTCCTCCTCTGTGGCCTAGCAGGGCTGCTCCTCCCTTGTTGGGGGGAGAGGTCAAAGAGCCAGCCACTGAGTTCATGTCAGAGACAGTACCTGTTTCCTTTACTGGGGTATCCACTTGTATACTGAGCTGCCATGAGCTACATCTGAGCAAGGGTTCTAGGTTATATCCATACATGGTCCTTGGTTGGAGATTCAGTCTCAGAAAAGACCTCTGTGCCCAGATACATTTGGTCCTTTTGGAGCTCTTGTCCTCTCCAGGTCTTACTAACTCCCCCTTCTTTTCATATGATTCCCTGCACTCTGTCCAAGGTTTGGTTATGAGTCTCAGCATCTGCTTTGATACAGTGCTAGGTAGTCTTTCAGAGACCCTCTGTGGTAGGCTTCTGTCCTGTTTCTTGTTTTCTCCCACTTCCAATGTCCATCCCATTTGTCTTTCTAAGTGAGGGTTGATCATTTTACCCCAGGTCCTCCTTCTTGTTTAGCTTCTTTAGGTGTATAGATTTTAGTATGTTTATCCTATCTTTTAGGTCTAGTATCCACTTATAAGTGAGTATATACAGTGTTTGTATTTCTGCTTCTGGGATACTTCACTCAGGATGATCTTTTCTAGATCCCACTATTTATCTGCAAATTTCATGATTTCCTTGTTTTTAATTGCTGTGTAGTAAAATATGTAAATGTACCACAATTTCTGTAGGATGATCTTTTCTAGTTCCATCCATTTGCAGGCAAATTTTGTGCTGTTGAATTGAAGACCCAGAAATAAACCCACACACCTAAAGACACTTGATTTTTGACAAAGGAGCCAAAACCATACAATGGAAAAACTATAGCATCTTCAAAAAATGGTGCTGGTCTACCTCTATGTCTACATGTAGAAAAATGTAAATAGATCCATATTTATAACCATGCACAAAATCAAGTGGATCAAAGATCTTAACATAAAACCAGACACACTAAATGTATTAAAAGAAAAAGTGGGGAAGAGTCTTGAAGTCATTGGCCCAGGAGACAACTTCCTGAACAGAGCACCAAACAGCACAAGCTCTAAGGTCAACAACTAATAAATGAGACCTCATGAAACTGAAAAGTTGCTGTAAAGCAAAGGACACTGAATAAACAAAATGACAGCCTACAGACTGGGAAAGTTTGCACCAATCCTACAATCAACAGAGGGCTTTATATCCAAAATATATAAAACACTCAAGAAATTGAACACCAAAAAGCCCCCCAAATAATCCAATTAAAAAGTGGGTTAAAAAGCTAAACAGAGAATTCTCAAAAGAGAATATCAAATGGCTGAGAAACACTTAAAGAATCTGTTGCCCACTCTTTGGTCACTGCCCCATTGTAGGGGGTCATTGCCAGGCTGCAGAGGAAGAGGATGTATGCAGTCTTCATGATACTTGATAGGGGAGTCAGATAGTAGGGGAGGAAGACCCCCCCTTTCTGAGAAACAGGGGAGGGGAATATTGGAGAAGAGGGAGGGTGGGACAGGGAGGAGATGAGGGAGGAGGCTAAAATTGGGATATAAAGTGAATAAAGTATAAAAAATAAATTTAAATTAAAAAAAGAAATGCTGAACATTATTAGTCATCAGGGAAATGCAAATCACAACAACTCTGAGATTCCATCTTATATGTATCAGAATGACTAAGATCAAAAGCTCAAGTGACAGCATATGCTGACGAGGATGTGGAGAAAGATGAACACGCCTTTATTGCTGGTGGGAGTGCAAACTTGTACAACTATATTGGAAACAAATCTGGCTCTTTGTAAGAAAATTGGGCACAGCTATACCTAAGACCCAGCTACACCATTCCTGAGCATATACCCAAAAGATGTTCTAGTATACCACAAGGACATTTGCTGACCTATGTTCAAAGTGACCTTATTCACAATAGCCAAAAACTGGAAGCAACCCAGATGTCATTCAGCTGAAGAATGGATAAAGAAACTGTGGTACATTTTCTACACAATGGAATATTACTTAGCTATTAAAAACAAAGACATCATGAAGTTCTGTAGATATCTTTTAGGTCCATATGATTCATGCTATCTGTTAGTTTCATTATTTCTCCATCGAGCTTCTGTCTCAATAATCTGTTCATTGTTGAGAGTGGGCTGTTGAAGTCTTCTATTGTTAATGTGTGGGGTTCCAAGTGTGACTTAAGCTGTAGAAATGTTTCTTTTAAGAATGTGAGTGCCCTTGCATCTGGGGAATAGTTGTTCAGAATTGAGAGGTTATCTTGGTGTATTTTTCTTTTAATGAGTATGAAGTTTCCTTCCCCAACTCTTTTGATTAATTTTGTTTGAAAGTCTATTTTATTAGTTACTAGAATGGCTACTCCAGCTTGCTTTTTGGGTCTATTTGCTTAGAAAACCTTTCTCCAGCCCTTTACTCTGAGGTAATATCTATCTTTATTGCTGAGGTGTGTTTCTTGTATGCAGCAGAATGTTGAGTCCTATTTTGCTTCCATTCTGTTAGTCTGTATCTTTTTATTGAGGCCATTGATATTAATGACCAGCAGTTGTTAATTCCTTTTATTTTGATGTTTTTTTCTGGATATAGTAATTGGGGCTGATATCTGTGGTCTCTTAGTGTCTGTAAAATATCTTTCCAGGCCCTTCTGGCCTTCAGAGTTTCTGGTGGAAAGTCATGTGTAATTCTGATTGATCTGTCTTTATATGTTACTTGGCCTTTTTCCCTTGCAGTTTTTAATATTCTTTATTTGTTCTGTACATTTAGTGTTTTGACTATTATGTGACAGGAGATTTTTCTTTTCTGGTCCAATCTATTTGGTGTTCTGTAAGCTTCTTGTATGTTTATAGGAGTCTCTTTCTTTAGGTTGGGGAAGTTTTATGATTTTGTTGAGAATATTTTCTGGGCCTTGGAGCTTCAGTCTTCTATTCCTATTATTCTTAGGTTTGGTCTTTTTATAATGTCCCATATTTCCTGGATGTGTTATTTCAGGAACTTTTTAAATTTAGCATTTTCTTTGACTGATGTATCAAATTTTTCAATTGTATCTTCTATACCTGAGATTCTCATTTCTTTCTCGTGTATTCTGTTAATGATGCTTGTGTTTGTAGTTTATGTTCTTTTCCCTAGGTTTTCCATTTCCAGGATTGCCTCAGATTGTGTTTTCTTTATTGCTTTTATTTCCCTTTTTAGATATTGGACAGGCTTATTCATTTCCTTCACCTGTTTGATTGTATTTTTCTGCATTTCTTTGAGGCATTTTTTAAAAGGCTTCTATGATTTTTATTTGTTTTCTTGCACTTCAGGTGTGATAGTATATCCATGGCTTGCTGTGGTAGGATATCTAGGTTTCCATGGTGTCATATGGCCCTGGGTTTTGTTACTTCTGTTCTTTAGCTAACTTTTAGTTATCTGGGTGTCTTTGATATTAGCAGGCCTGGTGGTTCCTGATGGTAGTAGGTCTTTGAGGTTGTAGGTAATGGTGGTGGTCCTAAATGGCAGCAGTCCTCTGGTTTTTCTGAGTGGCAATAGGTCTCTGGATATACAGGGAGAATGGGTAAACTCTGATGGCTGCTAGTCTCTGAGATTGCAGGTGGAGATGGGGCCTGGTGGCTTCTTTCTGATAGTTCCTGATCACTGTCATTCTCTGCTGTTTCCTGATGGTTGCTGGTCTTCAGGGTTGCAGGCAGAGGTGGAGGCTGAGAAACGGGACCCTAGGAGGTGGGATGTGGGGCTAGGAAATGCAAGCCTAGGAGCTGAGGTGTGGGGCTTGAAGAGTCCTGGGAAGACCCTGTTGCTGAAGGTCTCTGTTGATCCTTGATGGCTCCTGGTCTATGGAGTTGCAGGTGGTGATGGGGCCCAGGAAATGGCACTATCCTGGGATCTGGGGTGTTGGACATGGAGGGCCCTGGGCAGACCTTGCTGCTGGTGGTGGGCTCTGTCTGGCCGGAAGTTGAGGGAGGATTCTCACCTGCTGCTTCTTGATAGGTGCTGGTCTCTGGGGTTGCAGGTGAGGGGTTGCTATAATTTTTTTTTGAAGATCTGACCTATGTCATTGACTTGGAAGTTTTCCCTTATTTATGCCTATAATTTAAAGATTTTTTTTTTCATGGTGCCCAACATTTCCTGTGTGTTTCTTTCCTGTTGTGGTTGTTTGTAAATTTTCTATATTTTTTGCTTATTTGGCCTGGATCCTTTCAAGTTTTGATATTCTATTTTTTTCTTGATACATTCTACTTGTAAGACTTTCCTTAGAGTTTTCTGGTTGAGTTATTGGGTATTTCAACTCCATCTTTGCTTCAGTTTGGGTCCTCTTAAATGTTTTATCTTCTGATTGAATTCCATTCTTAAGTCTTGCACTGTCTTCGTCATGTCCATCAACTTTCTGTTTGTGGTTGTGTTTTCTTGGGCATCACACAGGCATTTATTCTCCTTAAGTTCTTTTTTCTTAATATCATTGAGCTCTTTCTTTTTGTCTTCTATAAATTCCTTGAGGGTTTTTTTTTTCTAAAGCTTATTATTTTTTTTTTAAAAAGTATTTGTTATGGGTTTTATCTAAGTCATTGGCAAACATTTCTACAGTATTTGTAGGTTTGGAGATCAGATCATGGGTACATTTTTTTTACATTGTTGGTATTTTTGCAGTAAAATTGGGGCATGTATATAAAAGCAAGTTTTATTCACCAGATGAAAGGATGAGATGAGAGCTATACCCAAGCTGTGAGAATACATAACTTTGTTCCAACTCTCCCTAGGACTAGGCCTGGAAGCTTCTACAGTCTTTCAGCCTCCAACTGCTAACTTATGCCTAGAATGTTTCAGCTTCTGAGACTTAACTGCTGAATAAGCTCATGCTTTCTAGTTCTTCCTGAACCCTGGCTGGCTGGTTCAACTCAGCTGTTCTGACCAAAAACTCTTCTCCAAATTGACTGAAAAATCTGACTTTTCTCAGCTTCTCACTGAATTGCTCTGCTTAGCCTCAAACTAACTCTGGTAATTTTTTCTATCTTCTGGTTCTTTCTTATTCTGTGGTTTCAACTGCCTTTGCTGATCTGCACAGAACTGCATGAACTCACAAAGGAACTCAACTCCACTGGCTGCACTTACTCAACAGAACTGCAACAAACTTACTCAACTGCCTTAAACTGCACTCAAATGATTTAACTCTCCACTCAGCTCTTTGGGTGCCTCTTAAATAGCCTCTCTTTCTTGTGTTGTTTTCATGAGAGTTGGGTATATCCTATGTTGGCAAATATTTCTTTGATTCATCACTTTGCTCCTAAATTATTTGGGATTAAAGCATGCACTAAAGGATTCCAACCAGAGGGATTGAAAGTGTGTACTAAGGGTATGTCTGCATTACAGCTGGATCACATAGACCTATAAGGTCTTTGGATATGTCAGAGCAACATGTTTCTGGATTAAAATTCACCTACACATGTAGACTTCTTTGTTAGTTCTGAGTCTGTTATGGACAGGACAGATTGGAGCAGGAGAGAGGCTATGTGGGTCGGTTGAGTCTAGAGTTTGGAAATAGTCTTGGTGGAATAAAGTCATGTGAATAGTGAGGACTGAGTATACAAGATGTACTTCTTGGTCCAAGCCTGGAGTTTGGGGACAGATCTACCTGAATGGAGAGGCTGAATATGGCACAGGCAGGTAATGTGATTTGAGGTCTTTGTTTAAGCCTAGAGCTTCTCTGTAGTGCAGGCAGGAGAGGCCATATTATGCCAAGACTCTGTATGTGGATCTTGGATTGATCTGGCAGGTTGGGGAGAAAGTGTGGATAGGTTGGTCAAGGAGACTCTCTAGTATACACTTTGGAGGAAAACATGGGAAGTCTGGGTACTCAGTAGGGTGGTTAGATGTAATGGAGAATGAACCTGTGGTGGATCCTGGCAGAAGCCTGGAGGTTGACTGAGGCATAGGCAAGTGTGGTCAGAGCATTCTGGGGCATGGCTTCCAAAGTTTCTTTTATATCATCTTTTCCCCCAACATGTTCCTGTAATAAATTTAATTATAAAGGATACCAAGACAGCCATTTTCTTTTACATGAATACTAGTTAATTAATATAATTAAAACATCACTTGACATAAAAGAAAAATATAATAAAATAAATATTATCATACAAAATTGGAATGGCTTTCTTTAGAATGGATTTTAAGAAGTGTCAAAATAATTTACAAAATACTTGCTGAATAAAGGACCCTTTAGTGTATGGGTTTCATAGTGAGAACAGAAGCACTTCATGTTTAGTTATATGCTTCTGTGTTTCTTTTTGAGTAACAAACAAGAACAATTAAGTCAGCATTGTTATACTTTCTAAGAGTTTAAAAATTACACTAAGTGTCAATATTATTATTTTACAACTGGTAACTTTAATTTGTGAAAATTCCAGGGGGAAATGCATACATCAGAATCTTGGTGAAACATTCAACAGAATGGAAGTTAATATGAAAGACTTTATTATAAAATTAGCTTGAATCTTGACAAGAATTTTTTCATGAATAGAAATATATGTTCAGCAAATGCTTTTAAAAATGAACATCAAATTTATTTAAAATGGAATATAAACTTTATGACTGAATTTCAAATTTTCAACTGACATACATATATACCTACATACATACATATATGTATGTATTTTTTTATGTGTGTATTTATCAGATCTATATTGTAGAAAAGTTACTACCCATAAAAATGTCTTCATGATAAATATAGATGTGAATTCTTATAAATACTGGTTTTCTTAAAATTCTCTTAAGGGAAGTTTTTCTGCTTATCTATTAGATTAAATTGGTAAATTAGAAATGAGTCACACTTTAACACCTCCCTCCAAGTCTCTCTTTTCTCCAGTCCATAGCTCAGGCCCAAGTAACACAATTTCATGAATGGAAAGAGTAGGTCAACCCAGTCTCTCTATCTCCTTATTATACGACTTTGAGAAATTTGCTTGACTTCTGTTGGTCTATATTTCCTAATATGTGAAGCAGAAATAAAGGCATTGTGAAAAGGATCAATGAAATCAAATATGTAAAGTACTTAGCAGGATCAGCTTAAAAGAGGCATTTAACAAGTGGACATTCTTTTCTTTTTGAAGCTTTGAATTGGAAGCTGAAGAAAGAAGGAGAGTAGAAGGATGCTAAATGATAGATGCCTTAATACTCCAGTATCTCCTGATTGCCTTCTATAAAAACAGCCTAGAGAAAACATCAGAGGGTGAGTAAAGAATAGGACTGGGACATGAGGAACGTGCTGACCACATGTCCATATGGCACAATAATTGATAATGAAACCTAGTATTCCAGACCCTCCAGGAAGAACCTGGGATGACAGAAAGGACAGGCATATACGAATACCATCTAGAAGAGGCCTTAAATGATGCATCAAAACTCCAGTGTTGTTTACCCAATGTGAAAAGTTCTAAATCTTCTGATTTCTAAAATCAAAGTAGCTGAATCACAGTAATCAATTTAGGTTTGGATTCCAAGTGTGTATTGCATGTGTTCATTGACTTGATTAAAATGTCTCCAATTGTAAACTTAGAAGACTAAAAGGGGTTGTTTTTATGGAGACTTAAAACTATGTCATTTCTCTCATATGAGAGGGGCAGAAGGAAGCAATTGGGAAACACTTTGACAGTTAGGATGTGAGACAGATTTTGACAGAAGAAACCACAAGTCTGTGGCATACCATCGTCCTGGCTTTAATAAACAATTGTACTAATTGCATGGGGGTAAATTCTCCTGCTGTAAGCTAAAGAGAATGATTTTCCCTTAAATAAACAGTATTTCATGTTAGTCCAGTAAGTTCTTGAGCTGTCACTTAATCCATTTTAAAATAAATCCTGGTAATGCTTCAGAGACTGAAGAAAGCATCATAGATTTTTATGGCAACTGTGCAAAGGAAAACAGAAGCAAATAAAAATGATGCAATTTGCTAAGTCTCAGTTTTGATAAGGGAAAGAAAAAAGATAGCAAGACGTGTCATTTTGTGTAACCCAATTCAATCATAGTCAAACGTATCTTGAAGTTCCTGTCAATTTTTATAACAAAACCCACTCTCCCAGCCAATATCTTCTTTTTTCAAACTTATCAAATGTCTGACTTGCATCACTTTATAACATTTTGAACATTCCTTGTTCTTTTGAATAAAGTGTCACAGATGATTTGCCGGCAGAAGTTTTCACCCTCTGAAATATTTGTTCTAGTCTGAAATACCTCTCTGCTGCTCTGGATTACTCAGTGCTCTTCACAAACAGTGATTATAAATGCCATTCATTTTCCCGACTCACCTTCAGTTCTTAACACCGAAGGGATGGATCATTAACTCATCTAAAAAAATTTTCCCCAAAGGTTGGTTCTACCCACTTGTCCTTCACGTAATTGCTAGGAAGAAACAAATACCATATTAAATGACATCTTGGACCAAAAAAAATGAATTAGGTTTCCAGCAGAGCATATTTAAAAGAATGATTAATCTTTCTGAATTTGATAGTCAAAACATTTTGACACTAACTGGCAGTTTTAATGATGACTGTAATTTAGCTGATAGGTTCATTAATAAAGCTCCAGGATTGCCTCCTTATGTTG
Organism: Psammomys obesus; assembly: GCF_907164565.1. NCBI lineage: Eukaryota > Metazoa > Chordata > Mammalia > Rodentia > Muridae > Psammomys > Psammomys obesus. The sequence continues at coordinate 26,509,918 of NW_026596069.1, forward strand.
AATGCTGTGAACTCTGCAGTGAGCACTGCAGTTAAGGGTACAGGGAACAAGAGCGCATTTCTTAGAACCTGTGCTCCATGCTGTCAGCCATCAGAGCTGAGCACATAGTGCAATGATTTTCTGATAAGCAACCAGAGAGGTTCTTCTTTGCGGGTAGCTCTGGGGCCTTTCAGATGGAATGTCCTGTTACTCTTTAAAATGCCTCACATGCCACTTACAGATTACTGTCAAAAAATTGAATTTCTTGGAATAAAGGAGACGAGCCTTCAAGTGTTATCAAGTCAGAAAAGCATGAAACTCTTCTGAACCCAATTATAAAAATGGGCATTCAGCAATGTTACCTTTTGTGCCCTCACGTAGGGTGGCAGTGTAGATCATTTGAGAAGTAAAGATCACGAAGCTCCTGGGAGAGGAAAGTTTTACTTCTCTTAAGTGAGAAGCAGGAATATAATGCCAAATAATGTTTAATTAAGTCTGTCTTCTAACTCTCTGATGGAATTAGACCTGCCTTGAGAGGCTGGCAGTTGGTCATATCACTTTATCAAGGTTAGGGCAGAGTTCAGTCATGCTTGGGACTGCTAGAGGCTTACACTTAATACTTTAACATACAAAGAGTAGAGGCATCCTGTTTGCCTGGCTGCACAGGATCTAGAACCTGGTCTGAGAGTGATTGCTCATAATAATCTTGTTATCACAAAAGATTTACCGACTGTGTAGGTTTATATTTATATTTGCATATAATGATTTAGACTGGTCTAACATATAAGAAGGCAAACTAGACAACTTTTTAGTTCATATCCATTCTCCAGTACTTCTACAGCACAAGAATTTTAACCGGAAACCTCACACATGAGGATTCAAGGTCTGTGTCCTAGGATTGTTTCAGGGTTTAAATATGAAGCTGGGTGTTGTGGCACATACTTTTAATCTCCACTCTAGGCTGGCATATCTTTGTGGGTTTAGGCCAGAATGATCTACATAGGGAGTTTGAGCACCCAATCTAAGATTTATAGTAGGATCCTGTATCAGAAGGGAAAATAAAAAATTAAAAAGAAATGTTCTCCAAAGATTCATGTGTTGAATGATAATCCAGATGATGACATTATTTTAGTAGGTTGTGTAAATTTTAAGAGGTAAGATATATCTGGAAGAAGTAGGTTGTTTGGGGATAGGACTGAAATCTATCTTTGGTCCCCAGACCTTCCCAGTTCTCTGTTTTCTGTCAACCATGAGGAAGTGGTCTCTTATTATCAAAACATTCTGCTTCCACATGGGGCCAGAACTGGCAGAGCCAACACGTGTGGACTACATCCAGTGGAACCATGAGCTAAAATAACATTTCCACTTTAGCTTATATTCATTGTGCTGTTACAGTGATGCTCAGTCAGGCTTACACATCCTGCCATCATGCACATTAACCGTAGCACCAGGATACAAAAAGGCAGCTGTCAGTTATAGGGGAATCTTCTGGGAGAGAGCCCTGGATGGTGATGCTCCTATTATCTTTGTAATGTGTTTCTTTATTATTTATCTATCCAACTTCTTCAAATGCACATTCTCAGTTTAGACAATGAGCTTAAAGTTCCACATGACAGAGAAATAACACAGATCATATTATGTCCCCTGATTTTAGGATTACTTGCATGAACTTTAATAAGAAAAGAGAATGAACAATTTTTCATACAGCTATGTTTTTTTCTAAATTAAGTCAAACTCAATCCTAACCCATATCAAAGAACACAAGAAGCAATTCCAAGCCTGCCATTAATAATCCCTTTTCTGCCTGACACATCCTCAGTGAATACCAAGTTCTGTGAAGAGTTTTGCTTTTTACTTCTGATTTGTAGCCTGCTCACTGTTTTCTATTTTCCTCTTTTCATTTGCAATGTTTAGTGTCAATTGTCAACTTGACAGAATCTAGAATTTCCTGGGAGACAGGAGCCTGGCCATGCCTGTGAGGGATGATTATGATTAGGTTAGCTAAAGCGGAGAAATCCAGCCATAAAGTGGGCAGCACCATTCCCTGGGCTTGTGTCTAACTGTAGAGAAGGAAAAAGTGAGCTGAGCAAAGTATTCATTGCTTTTTTTTTCCTTCCAAATACGGATGAAATGTGATTATTCTATCTTGACTCCCCTCCTGCCATGATGGGCTATATGTTGGTATGTGTGATAAAATAAATCAATTCTATCTTAGGTTGATTTTTGTCAGATTATCTTATCAGAGCAATAGAAAAAGAAACTCCGTTAAGTAAAGAATGAGGAAGCTCATCTTCTGCCTTCTAAAGTAAGCTGCACACATACACACACACACACAGACACACATGGACACCCAAAGACATACACATGCAGACATACAAACACAGACACACACATGCAAGAACACACACAAGATATTTGACAATAGTTAATAATCTCAGAGGATACTGAGATTATTGTGTTATACAACACTTGAAAATTTAGAATGCATTTCAATAAATGTTTAATAGAAGTCTGTCATTGGAGCAATGGCCTAACAGACAGAACCATAACTAAATTTTCTGGTGGTCTCAGGGAAGGAGGCTCCAAGTATGCATTGAAGAGATTCTGTTTGGCAGAGTCATAAAGCATAAGTAGAAAGGGCAGGATAGTCTGAAGGAAGAAAAACGCATTGTAAGAGCTGGTGGTGTATCTGTGGGGACTGAAGCACAGCATGGGAGCGGCAGAGGAACATGGTGCTATGTGTGTCAGTTCCCCAGGGGTGTTCTGTTTCTGGCTGTGGTCCGCTGATCATACCTCTGGAGTGCCACATGGTGTAGAATGGAATGCATAATTTTGCTTTCTAGAAATACTTCAAACAAGTGATGAGAAGCATTTTAAGGAGGAAAACTGGAATGTTCATTAAGTGCAAGCACAGTTGGCAATAAGAGAGGGTGCAGAGTTTTGGGAGGGTTCTACATTCATTTAGGTCTGGCCACAGGGAAAGGAGAGATCTAGAAGCAGAGAAACTTCTGGACTTTCATCATATAAGTAAGAGTCAAAATCATGGAGTTTGTCTTGACATCGTTAAAGCAGAAGTTCTACCTTACAAAGATGGAAAGTTGCTCTATCTACAAATTCAATTGCAAACACACTAAAAAACCCCAGAAAAAAAATCATATCTAGGGGGAGGAAGGGGAGAATTACATTTTACATTTTAGAAAAGTAGTCTTATGCCCCTGGGTATCATATTATAGCTCCCAGCAAGCATCAGTACCAAGAACAGGAAGATTTCAGAAGAAGTATTAGAAAGAATTCACACAGGGGCAACATTGAATGGTCCCCCTTCAAACCATCACCCACCTACCCAAACAAACAAACAAACAAACAAACAAACAAACAAGCAAGCAAGCAAGCAAGCAAAATTAAAAATTAAACCCAAAACATACTAAAGCAAAAGCAAATTAAGACTGTAAATATCAAACTTACTTTTACTGGAATTTTTGTTAGAATGCTCATTCTAAGCCACATTGTCAGCTAATAGCTGAATGTAGCCAGGGGAAGGACTAAAACATTAATTTGCTAGGAAAAAAATATTGAATGCTTTCATTTAGTCTTTAATTTCTCTCACATAGGTGGTCCGCAGAGCTAAAGAGTTTGCAGTAAACAAAGCAATGGTTGTTACTAGAGTCTGAGAGGTTTTTCATTTTCACTCAGCTTTATTGCCATTCTTATTTGTGTAAACTCATGGAGGAAACAAAAAAAAATATTCAACTTAACCCTTTATAGTTATGTTCATAAAAATAATAACATTTCAATGTAGAGCTGTCATAGACCTGTTGTGTTTTCTGTCTAACAGGGACAGAATTCACCAGTCTCCAGTTTTACCCAATACTGATGTTGGAGTTTTGCTTTCTCACAATCACTGCTTCCACGGACAGTATAGGAGCCTGATGAGTGTCCTTCCAGGCAGGGTCTATGTCATGGTAACTTATATGGTGGTTAGACCTAGGCCACAGAACCCAGATATTTGCTTAAATATTATTCTGGTTGTATCCGTGAGAGTGTTTTTAGACCATATTAACTTCTGAACAGCTTTAGTGAGTAAAGTAAAATGCTGTCACTAACTTGCAAGGTATTCATTGAATCTTGATGGGTGGGTCTTAAATACAATGAAAAGATGAGAAAGATAGAACGTAATAACTTCCCCTATTTTCTTTGAGTTGAGACATTGGGGCTTGGTGTTAGACTAGAATTTATATCACTTGTTGTCCTGGTTCCCTTATGTTTGGGATTTAGATTTCATCAACTTTCTTTTTTTTTTTTTTTTAAAAAAATATTTATTTATTATTTATACATTATTCTGCCTGCACATACACCTACCTGCCAGAAAAGGGCACAGGATCTCATTATAGATGGCTGTGAGCCACCTTGTGCTTGCTGGGAATTGAACTCAGGACCTTTGGTAGAACAGCCAGTGCTCTTAACCTCTGAGCCATCTCTCCAGCCCTCATCAACTTTCTTGGGTGCTTGTGTATTATAAATCTTGGGGCTTGTCCATATTCCAAACTATTTAATCCAGCTCTTTATAAAAAATCTTGTTTTATTTCTACATTTCTGTAGCTTTGCCTTTCTGCAGAGTCTATAGCTACATAATTGGGTACTAAAAATTTAGATGTTGCTAACAATCGCCAACCTGTGAAAGAAACTTTGCAAGTAAATAATGAGTAGAGTTTGAGTGAGTTTTAATGAACCAGATGTGAAGAAGAAACACTGTTGAAAACAGGTGAAAAAGTAATTCTGTTTATAAACAAAGAATGAAGGATAGCAACAAAGAATATTTGGCTGAGTATTTTTGTAGTGCTTTGTAGATGTAGAATTTAATGGCAAAGTTAAATATTTATTTGAGGAGGTTTCCAAAGAAAGTGGATGCTTTTCCTGAGTATTCACAGTTAATTGTGAAAAGAGAATGAATTTAAGGAGGACTAGTTAAGCAAAGGAGATTTAGAAATTTGAAATCAGGAAAGCTTTTAGTGTATGACATGAAGTTGTAAAAGCAAGCAAGCTAATTCTCAAGAGTGTGTGGCTGAATGATGATTTGCTAGTGAGCGCTTTGCCAGGACTTAATCAGTCATTTCAACAGAGGTCAGAGATAGGGCCAGTATGGGGCAAGCCAGAACACTACCATTTTGAAATAAAAGGAGCAGATATGAGAAGAAACAAAGTAAGCCAGCGTGACTCCTTGATTTTATAGGGCTGGATGATGACACTATTTGGTAGAGAATATGTTACTCTTAGAAAACAGGGAAAGGCCCTGACAGTTATTCACATGTTTTCTGGGGTTCGTCAGGCCATATGGTTTCTGCCTTAAGTGCTGTGGTCTCTAATGTACCACTGAGTTACAGATACAGAACTGGAACCTTGGTAGGTCTAAAACACAGAGAAGTCATGCAATGAGGGTTTCAATTGAGCCTTATGACCTGATGCAGTCTGTTTCTCTGGGGTTTAGGCTTGTCTGTGACCTTCCTTCTGTCTTAATTTTCCTTTTGGAATGGGAATGTCTCCGCGAGGGTCTGTTCAGCAGCAGTTCAATGTAAACATGTACTTTGCCTGATTTCATAGGTTCATAGCTAAAGGAATTTTGTCTCCCGAAGACATGTATCTCAAGTCTTACTGTATTTTAGACAATATTTAGAAAAAAAATTGAACTTAAGAGTTGATGTTGGAATGAGTTAAAGAATTAAGCCATTTGAAGACATTATTTTTTTGTATGCAAAAGGGACATAAGTTTAGGAGGCTAGGAGACCAGCATTTCTCTTTATCTAGGCTGAAGAACTACCCTCTCCAAATGTGATGGTATCTGGGTAGGGTACATTTAGAAGACAATTGATTTTAAGTCAGTGCATGAGGGTGGGAGTCTTGTGATAGCATGTATGCCCTTACAAAAGATTCTGGGGAGCTTGGTTCTTCTGATATTTAAGGACAGAGGAAATTGGCTATGATCCAGAAAGACAGCTCTCCCTAGGAACTGAATCAGCTGTTTCCTTAACCTCAATCTTCCTAGCCTTCAAAACTTTGATGATACATAATTTCTTTTGTATAAACTCCCTATACCATGTATTTTATTTTATGACCACCCACCCAGACAAATACAGCCAAGTATATTCTTGGGCTATTAGTGGGGATGTTTCAGCTAGGATTTAAGGTAGCAACCTGTGTGTTTACCATATACTTTTTTGTTTTTTTAAAATTATATATATATATGTTTATACACATATACTTTTATCTGACTGTACATTTGAATGGAAAACCTTATCTTCATGATTATTATCATGTTAGCTCATGTCATCATATGTTTACCCATATATTTGTATGTCTACTCACACATAGTTTTCTTTATCTGTAGTATTAATTTGTGATTTTGTCTTCCTACAGCATGATTTATTGAATCTTGCAGCCTGGATATTTAGTACAAGATACAAACTGGGATTTATACATTCAAAAAGTAGTCTGTGTTTAATTAAGGCAAACAAATATTGCTTTAACTAGTTCTCACTGAATTTATTATCCTAGAAACTTCTAAAGATAATAATATGATAATATATATTATGGCCCTTTCAAAGAGAGAGAATATTATTGCTTTTCTGAACTTCCACAAAGCATTTTCTTATGGATAATGAGATCTTCATGAAGCTTTTTGCAACAAACCACTGACCAATGACATAAAACAAAAAAATTCATCCCTTGGTATAGTTAGATCCTTCATACTCTATATCCTCAAACTTCTATTATGAATTTTCTGTTCAGCTTTGCTAAAGGAAATTTTATTTGTATTGTTTTGATTTTTGTGATAGATTATTCTGTCATTTATTTCTGGCTTAATAGAGTCAGCACAAGATTGCTGTGAGTTCTCTGTATGTCTCTTGTTTTTCTTCTGTAATTTTTCTTCAGGTCATGTTCTTGGGACTTCTACTCTCTCTTTGTCTTTAGTTTATGTTGTCCTTTCTGCTTTCATTTTCTCTATTTATCTTTTTCATTGAATAAATGCTTTAATCTTTTCTGGCTGCTTTTCATAACAGATTATGAGTAATTTATAAGCAACAGAAATTTATTACTCACATTTCCAGAGGGTGGGATGTCAATAATTAAAATGCTAGCTGACTTGACGTTTGCCAGGAAGGGTAAATTCTGTGTCTTCACATGGTAGGAAGGAGAAGAGATGCTGCTCAGCCTGCTGTGTAAAGCTAAAAATCCCACTCACTGCACAAAGAACCTTAGACTCAGCTGGGAGAAATATAATTTTGTTCTTTATAAGCTAACCAAAAGATTAAGATACTTCTTCAAGTGCTCTACATTCTGGTTTTATCACAAAGATTGTTATTCAGACTACAACAACCAATAAATAAAACATATAAAGGTGGAAACTAAAACTTATAAAACTTGGTAGTTGAAAATTGATTCATCCATCAAATTTTCCTTATAATCTTTTTTTTTTAAAAAAAGGATCCAAGTTCAAGTACTCTAGAAAATAATAATAGAAAAGTATTTGAACTGTTAAAAGATTACTGAGCAAAACTGATTTAAAAAGATCATTTAGGATGAGTGCGCACAGTTTCTGAGTTGCAGAGGAGCTGAAGCACCAGAGTTGGTCTGCGAGCAGACATACCAACTCTGCAGGGCCTCCCAGCCACTGACTGTATGGCCCGCCCAAACCCTCAGTGGCAGAGAGTAGGCTATAGAGCCACCAAAGTCCAGCAGACCTGCCAAACAAACTAGGCACACCAGGGGCCAGGCCTCCCAGATCTGGAGACCACAGTGGTGGGCCCCCAGAATTTCCCAGAAGGCATCTGGACTGGCATTCCAGTCTCCAGCTGCAGCTGGACTTCCTAACCTGGCGGCACCAGCAGCACTGAGCTGGCTGAGTTCATCAGTCCTTCTGCATATGACTAAGCAGGTCTAAACCAGAGAATAGAGAGCCCAGATACCCCAATCCTTGCTGATGTGACCTGCTTGAGAGTGAGTGCACCCTTAGGTGCCTGCAGAGCCCCAGATCCAGGGTCCTTCTAAACTACCAGCCAGACATCAGACCCCTCCCACCCACACACCCATTGTGGGAAACAGAGGGACTATTGAGACACTGAGCCCCTGTTCTGAAGGTCCAACAGTGGAGTTCAGGCAAATAATGCCGGGAGCTCAGACAGAGCTGAATACCAGTAGCCTGTAGGCCACTGAGGTATTCAGGAAATTTGCATAAGGAAATTGCGCCACGATTATCACCAGCACCTGCTACATATACAGTGCATGCACAAGTAACCCCTTAGATGCCTGCCAGGCAGAGCCCCTCCCACACACTCAAGGGTTCAACATTCTCTATCACTCTGTCCTTCAAGGCACACTTCCATACACACACTTGCGCGCATTTGTCTTGCTGTGCCCACAAACTTTCCTCCCACAGGTACAGCAGAAACACCAATGCACACGCTGAAACCACAGGACCTCTCTCAACTTCCTGAAGAATTCTCCAGACACCCAAGAAAGACGGTACCAGTCTGAACTGCAGAATCTAAGAACAAACAGGGAAGGTTATGGATAAGCCATTGGCCAGAGGTCAGTGAAAGAACACACCCAACATAAATCAGGACATCATGGCTTCACCAGCAGCCCCCAAAATTGATGAATACACCAATCTATCAGAAACACAGGGAAATGACTTTAAAGCTATGCTTATCCAATTATTTGAGGCACATAAAGAGGAAACAAACAAATCTCTCAGAGCAATAGCCATACAAATACAGACAGTTAAAGAGGAAATGAACAAATCTCTTAAAGATTAGGCTAACCAAGTGGAGGCAAAGAAAGAGGAAATGCACAAAATTCTCAAAGAAAGACAGGCAAATATGCCAAACAGATAGAGGCACAAGTAGTGATACAGTTAGTGGCATATAGAGAGGAAATGAACAAAAAGTAGAGACCATCATGGAGAGACAGGAATCCACATTCAAACAGATGAAGGAAATGGTGCAAGGCATGAAAACAGAATTAGAATCAATAAAGAAAGCACAAACTGAGAAAAACCTGGAGCTGGAGAACTTAGAGAAAAGATCAGGTACCACAAAGGTAAGCATCATCAACAGAATACAAGAGATGGAAGAGAGAATCTCTGGTGCTGAAGATATACCTGCAGAAATTGATACTTCTCTTAAAGAATAAGTAAAATAAGAAAAGTCCCAAACACAAAATATCCAAGAAATCAAGGATGGCATGAAAAGACAAAATCTAAGAATAATAGGAACTGATGAAAAAGAAGATTCCATGGTTCCAAGGTCCAGAAAATATTTTCAAGAAAATCACAGAAGAAAATTTTTCCAACCTACAGAAAGACCAAAATTAATAAAAAAATGAGGAGGGGCACTATGTTCTCATCAAAGGAAATATCCACCAAAAGGACATCACAGTTCTGAACATCTATGCCCCAAATACAAGAGCGCCTACATTCATAAATGAAACATTATTAACACTTATATCACACATTGATCCCAACACCTTAATAGTTGGAGACTTCAACACCCCACTCTCACCAAGGGACAGATCATCTAGACAGAATCTAAATAGGAAATAAAGGCACTCACAGAGGCCCTAATTCAAATGGACTTAATAGATGTCTACTGAACTTTTCACCCAAACTCAAAAGAGTATACCTTCTTTTCAGCACCTCATGGAACCTTCTCCAAAATAGACCATATAGTTGGTCACAAAGCAAGCCTCAACAGATACAAGAAGATTGAAATAATCCCCTGTATTCTATATGGCCAACATGGACTAAAGCTGGACCTTGACAACAATGGAATTAGCAAAAGCCTACACCCACATGGAAACTGAACAACTTGCTGCTCAATGACAGTTGGGTTAAGGAAGAAATAGAGAAAGAAATTAAAGACTTCCTAGAATTCAATAAAAATGAAGGTACAACATACCCAAATTTCTGGGACACATTGAAAGCAGTGCTAGGAGAAAAATTCATAGCACTAAGTACCTTCAAGAAGAAATTTGTAACATCTCATACAAGCATCTTAATGGCCCAACTGAAAGCCCTAGGAAAAAAAAGCAAATATACCCAAGAGGAGCAGACGGCTGGAAATAATCAAACTTAGGGCTGAAATCAATAATTTAGAATCAAATAAAACTATTCAAAGAATCAATGAAACCAAGAGCTGGTTCCTTGAGAAAATCAACAAGATAGACAAAACTTTAGCCAAACTAACTAAAAGGCAGAGAGAAACTACCCAAATCAACAAAATCAGAAATGAAAAGGGGGCCATAACAACAGACACCGGGGAAATCCAAACAATCAATAGGTTATACCACAAAAGCCTTTATGCCACAATACAAGGCACATACTTAAACATAGTAAAGGCAATGTACAGCAAGCCTATAGCCAACATCAAACTCAATGGAGAGAAACCTAAATCAATCCTTGAAATCAGGGACAAGGCAAGGCTGCCCACTCTCTCCATATCTTTAAAGTAATAAGACAATTAAAGGAGATCAAGGGGATACAAATTGAAAAGGAAGAGGTCAAAGTTTCACTATTCACAGATGATATGTAGTATACATGAGCAACCCCAAAAATTCAACCAGAGAACTCCTCCAGCTGATAAACACCTTCAGCAAAGTGGCTGGATACAAACTCAACTCAAAAAAATCAGAAGCCCTCCTGTATACCAAGACAAAAGGGCCGAGAAAGAAATTAGGGAAACAACACCCTTCACAATAGCCACTAATAACATAAAGTACCTTGGGGTGACACTAACCAAGCAAGTGAAACACCTGTTTGAAAAAAACTTCAAGTCTCTGAAGAAGGAAATTGAAGAAGATATCAGAAGATGGAAAGATCTCCCATGTTCATGGATTGGTAGGATTAACATTGTGAAAATGGCCACCCTGCCAAAAGCAATCTACAGATTCAATGCAATTCCCATCAAAATACTACACAATTCTTTACAGACCTTGAAAGAAAAATTCTCAAGTTCATATGGAGAAACAAAAAACCCAGAATTTCCAAAATGATCCTGTACAACAACAGATTGTCTGGAGGTATCTCCATCTCTGATCTCAAGCTGTACTACAGAGCAATAGTAATAGAAACCACATGGTATTAGCATAGAAACAGAAAGGAGGATCAATGGAACTGAATAGAAGACCCAGAAATAAACCCCCACACTTATGAATACTTGATTTTTTACAAAAAAGCTAAAACCAATCAATGGGAAAAAGACAGCCTCTTCAACAAATGGTGCTGGTCCAACTCGATGTGCATATGCAGAAAAATGAAAGTAATCTATATTTATTACCCTGCACAAAACTAAATTCCAAGTGGATCAAAGACCTTGACATAAAACCAGATACTCTAAATCTGTTAGAAGAGAAAGTGGGGAAGAGCCTAGAACTCATTGGCACAGGAGACAACTTCCTGAACAGAACACCAACAGCACAGGCTCTAAGAGCAACAATCAATAAATGGGACCTCATGAAACTGAAAAGCTTCTTTAATGCAAAGAACACTGTTGTCAGAACAAAACGACAGCCTACAGACTGCGAAAGGATCTTCACCAACCCTATATCTGACAGAGGGCTGATATCCAGAATATATAAAGAACTAAAGAAGCTGAAAAGAAGCAAGCCAAGTAATCCAATTAAAAAATGGGGAACAGAGCTCTACAGAGAATTCTCTGTAGAGGAATATCGAATGGCAGAGAAACGATGCTCAACATGCTTAGCCATCAGAGAGATGCAAATCAAAACATCAGAACCCCTGCTCAGATGTAGCCCATGGTAGCTCACTATCCAAGTGGGTACTTGCACCATCAAAATGGCTAAAATAAAATATTCAAGTGACAAACACATGCTGGAGAGGTTGTGGAGAAAGGGGAACACTTCTCCATTGCTGGTGGGAATGTAAACTTGTACAACCGCTTTGGAAATCAATCTGGTGCTTTCTCAGACAATTAGGAATAGCGCTTCCTGAAGATCCAGCCATACCACTCCTAGACATATAACCAAAAGATGCTCAAGTACACAACAAGGACATTTGCTTAACCATGTTTGTAGCAGCTTTATTTGTAATAGCCAGAACCTGGAAACAACCCAGATGTCCATCAACGGAGGAATGGATACAGAAATTTTGGTACATTTACACAATGGAATACTACGCAGCAATCAAAAACGAGGAAATCATGAAATTTGCAGGCAAATGGTGAGATCTAGAAAAGATCATCCTGAGTGAGGTATCCTAGAAGCAGAAAGACACACACGGTATATACTCATTTACAAGTGGGTACTAGACCTATAAGATAGGATAAACATACTAAAATCTGTACACCTAAAGAAGATAAACAAGAAAGAGGACCCAGGGTAAGATGATCAATCCTCACTTAAAGACAAAGGGGATGTGCATTGGATATAGGAGAAAACAAGTAACAGGACAGGAGCTTACCACAGAGGGCCTCTGAAAGCCTATACCTAGCACTGTATCAAAACAGATACCTGAGACCCAATACCAAACCTTTGGCAGAGTGCAGGCAATCATATGAAAGAAGGGGGTGTTAATATGACCTGGAAAGGACAGGAACTTCACAAGGACCTAATATATCTGGGCACAGAGATCTTTTATGGGACTGTATCTCCAACCAAGGACCATGTATGGATATAACCTTGAACCCCTGCTCAGATGTAGCCCATGGAAGCTCAGTATTCAAGTGGGTTCCCTAGTAAGGGGAACAGAGACTATTTCTGACATGAACTCAATGGCGGGCTCTTTGACCTCCCTACCCCCCAAGAAAGGAACAGTCCTGTTAGGCCACAGAGGAGGACTTTGCAGCTAGTCCTGAAGATACCTGATAAATCAGGGTCAGATGAAAGGGGAGGAGGGCCTCTCTAATCAGTGGATTTGGAAAGGAGCAGGGAGGAGATGAGGGAAGGAGGGTGGGATTGGGAGGGAATGAGGGAGCGGGATATAACTGGGATACAAAATTAATAAACTGTAACTAATATTAAAAAAATAAAAAAACAAAAAATAAAAAGATTATTTAGAACTATTATTTAATAAAGTTATCAATAAATTTTTAATTATAATTAATAATTAATTATTAATAAATAAATAGCAATGCTTTTTTTTTTGCTGATGATATATTCACAAGTCTGGGAACTGAAACCAAGCACTGTAGCTTTGTGCAAGAGCTAGAATATTGTTTTAATTAACTATGTTTACACTAACAGAATATAAAAATGATGGCTTGAAATATGAAGATTAAAAAGATCTATCTTTGTAAGTCAGCAAACTACAGAGACACTTGCATTTTGACATTGGTTGCATTATTCACAGTAACCAAGATTATTCACAGCAACCAGCATGCCCACCAACAAGTGATATTCTACACAGTGGAGTTTCATTTAGCCTTAAAGAAGATTGAAATTCTAGGGACATGAATGGATGTCACATGTGTATCAATTGCTTTCATCAATATTGAAATCAAATACCTGACAAAGAGTAACATCAGGGAGGAGTTGACTTTGGCTCATATTTTTCAGCTGTGAGGCCAGTCACGTTGGGGAAGTCACTACTGTGATAGGACAGTCTTTGCCAGGAAACAGGAAGGGATCCCTATTGTTCTTTTGGCTTCCTCATTCTTCTATTTTTGTCTCATCTGGCATTCAAGCACATGGGATAGTCTATTCCCATTCAGTGTGGGTTTTCCCTCCATTGCTAATTCTTTTTGGAAGACTACACACAGACACAGGAGATGAGTCTCCCGGGTGATTCCAAATTTAGTCAAGTTAACAGTGATGATAACCATACTTCTAGTTAAGCAAATCTGCTTGCTTTCTCATATTCAGTATCTACATTTAAGATGTACTTATAATTTCACCATGAACTTTGAAGACAGAACAAATCATTGGCTAGTTAAAATAATGGTCTATTGTTTAATCAATAGGTAATTTTATACAGTTTAAAAATAAGTTTATTTATTTATTACAATTTATTCACTGTGTATTCCAGCTGTAGCCCCCTCCCTTATCTCCTTCTAGTGCAACCCACCCTTCCTCTTCTTTCCCTACACCTCTTCCCTAGACCCCTGATAGGAAAGGACCTCCCCCCCCTTCTATCTGACTCTAGCCTACCAGGTCTCATCAAGGCTGGCTGCACCATCTTACTCTGTGTCCTGGCAAGGCTACACCACCCAGGGCTAGGTGATCAAAGAGCCGGCCACTGAGTTCTTGTCAGAGACAGCCCCTGTACTCCTTTTTAGGGAACCCATCTGGAAAATGAGCAGCACTGGGCTACCTCTGAGCAGGAAATCCAGGTTTTCTCCAGGCATGGAGCTTGTTTGGAGCATCAGTCTCTGCAGGCCCCCTTGGGCCCAGGTTTTCTGGCTCTGTTGTTCTCCTTGTGGAGTTCCTGTTCCCTCTAGGTCTTTCTATCTCCCTCTTCTTCCAGGTTTCCGGAACTCTGCCCAAAGTTCGGCTATGAGTCTCAGCATCTCCCTCAAAAGCCTGGTGGGTAGAGTCTTTCAAAGGTCCCCAGTGGAGGGCTCCTGTCCTGTTCTTTGTCTTCTCCTATTTCTGATGTCTATCCTGTTTGTCCTTCTGAGTGAGGTTTCACCCTCTTCTGTAGGGTCCTCTTTCTTGTTTAGCTCCTTTAGGACTATAGATTTTTTTTTAAAAATTTTTTTTTTTTTACTATTAATTACACTTTATTCATTTTGTATTCCCCCATAAGCCCCTCCCTTCTCCCCTCCCGATCCCACCCTACCTCCCCCTTCCTCACACATGCCCCTCCCCAAGTCCACTGATAGGGGAGGTCCTCTTCTCCTTCCTTCTGATCTTAGTCTATCAGATCACCTCAGGAGTGGCTGCATTGTCATCTTCTGTGGCCTGGTAAGGCTGCTCCCCCTTCAGGGGGAGGTGATCAAAGAGCAGGCCAATCAGATTATGTCAGAGGCAGTCCCTCTTCCCATTACTATGTAACCCACTTGGACACTGAACTATCATGTGCTACATCTGTGCAGGGGTTCTAGGTTATCTCCATGAATAGTCCTTGGTTGGAGTATGAGTCTCTGGGAAGTTCCCTGTGTTCAAGTTTTTTGGTTCTGTTGTTCTCCTTGTGTGGTTCCTGTCCTCTACAGCTCTTACTATTTCCCACTTCTTACATAAGATTCCATGCACTCTGCCCAACAGTTGTCCATAAGTCTCAGTGTCTGCTTTGATTGTCTGCAGGGCAGAGGCTTTCAGAGGCCCTATGTGGCAGGTTCCTAGGTTGTTTCCTGTTTTCTTCTTCTTCTGATGTCCAACCTCTTTGCCTTTCAGGATGGGGATTGAGCATTTTAGTCAGGGTCCTCTCTCTTGCTTAGTTTCTTTAGATGTACAGTTTTTAGTAGGTGTATACTATGTTATGTCTATATGAGTGAGTATATACCGTGTGTGTCTTTCTGCTTCTGGGACAGCTCACTCCGGATGATCCTTTCCAGGTCCCACCATTTACCTACAAATTTCATGATGTCCTTATTTTTCATTGCTGAGTAATACTCTATTGTGTACATGTACCACAATTTCTGCATCCATTCTTCAGCTGAGGGGCATCTGGGTTGTTTCCAGCTTCTGGCTATTACAAATAAAGCTTCTACAAACATGGTTGAGCAAATGTCCTTTTTGTGTACTTGCGCCTCTTTTGGGTATATGCCTAGGAGTGGTATGGCTGGATCTTGAGTAAGCATTATTCCTAGTTGTCTGAGGAAGAGACAGATTGCTTTCCAGAGTAGTTGTACAAGTTTACATTCCCACCAGCAGTGGAGGAGGGTTCCCCTTTCTCCACAACCTCTCCAGCATGTGTTGTCATTTGAGTTTTTCATCTTGTTAGGGTCCTCTCTTTTGCTTAGTATATGCCTAGGAGTGGTATGGCTGGATCTTGAGGAAGCGCTATTCCTAGTTGTCTGAGAAAGCGCCAGATTGATTTCCAGAGTGGTTGTACAAGTTTACATTCCCACCAGCAGTGAAGGAGGGTTTCTCTTTCTCCATAACCTCTCCAGCATGTGTTGTTCCTTGAGTTTTTCATCTTGGCCATTCTGATGGGTGTAAGGTGAAATCTCAGGGTTGTTTTGATTTGCATTTCCCTAATGGCTAATGATGTTGAGCATTTCTTTAAGTGCTTCTCTGCCATTCGATATTCCTCTACAGAGAATTCTCTGTTTAGCTCTGTTCCCCATTTTTTAATTGGATTACTTGGTTTGTTGCTTTTCAGTTTCTTTAGTTCTTTATATATACTGGATATTAGTCCTCTATCAGATAGAGTGTTGGTGAAGATTCTTTCCCAATCTCTAGGCAGTCGTTTTGTTTTGATGATAGTATCCTTTGCTTTACAGAAGCTTTTCATTTTCATGAGGTCCCATTTATCGATTGTTGCTCTTAGAGCCTGTGCTGTTGGTGTTCTGTTCAGGAAGTTGTTTCCTGTGCCAATGAGTTCAAGGGTATTCCCCACTTTTAATTCTAACAGATTTAATGTGTCTGGTTTTATGTTGAGGTCTTTGATCCACTTGGACTTTAGTTTTGTGCAGGGTGATAAGTATGGATCTATTTGCATTTTTCTACATGTAGACATCCAGTTGGATCAGCACCATTTGTTGAAGATGCTGTCTTTTCTCCATTGTATGGTTTTGGCATCTTTGTCAAAGATCAGGTGTACATAAGTGTGTGGGTTTATCTCTGGGTCCTTTGTTCAGTTCCATTGATCCATCATTCTGTTTCTATTCTAGTACCATGCAGTTTTTATTACTGTTGCTTTTCCAATTTGTATCTCCTTGATCTCCTTCAACTGTCTTATTGCTCTACCCAGGACTTCCAGAACTATGTTGAAGAGATATGGAGAGAGTGGGCAGCCTTGTCTTGTCCCTGATTTCAGTGGGATTGCTTTAAGTTTCTTTCCGTTCAGTTTGATGTTGGCTATAGGCTTGCTGTATATCGCTTTTACTATGTTTAGATATGTGCCTTGTATCTCTGATCTCTCCAATACTTTAAACATGAATGGATGTTGGATTTTGTCAAATGCTTTTTCAGCATCTAGGGAGATTATCATGTGTTTTTTTTCTTTCAGTTTGTTAATATGGGTCTAGTACCTACTTGTAAATGAGTATATACCGTGTGTGTCTTTCTGCTTCTGGGATACCTCACTCAGGATGATCTTTTCATGATCCCATCATTTGCCTGCAAATTTCATGATTTACTTCTTTTTAATTAGCAGTATTATTCATAATAACCAGAAGCATCATTTCTTAGGATTGAGGTTGCACACCATTCTAGTAAGTGCTGATACTTGTCCAGCTGAAGTTCAGAACCACAACAAGGAGCAAGTAATTACCCTATGCATCCATTTTTTTTTCCTGTTTATGGCTGTTGACTGTCTCCAGTGGTTTTTCTGCTTCTATTACTGTACTACATGGTGTGTGAGTACATGTTGTGAGTGCATGTGTGTATGTGTGTTTGCGTGCATGCGTGTTTGCATGTGTGTATGTGTGTAGGAGAAAACTCAAATGACTATTTGAGCTTTGTTTCAAAGGGTCTATTAGTTTCAAAGGATCATGGAGCCTCACCTGACAAAGCTCATCTGTAATTAGGCCTCATTTAGATTAAATGAATATGGACATCAAGCTAAAACTGCCAATTGACTATGATAAAGCAAGCTTTCCAAGTTATGAACCTCAGTTTCTTTTTCTGTTAGAAAACAAGAGGAATAATAGATCATGTCTAAGCTCTCTCCCCACTCTCAGTTATTGAAGCACTTAAAATTTTACCTTCCCGACTGTTTGTGTGTATCTCTGTGTTTCTCATGTTTTTTGTTGTCTTTTGTTTTATTTTTGTTTGTTTTCTATAGATAGAGAAAGAAGTTGGGTGGTTGGAAGAGTGGGACGATCTGATAGGAAATGAGGGAAGTTAGAATATATTTTATAAAAATTTATTTTCAGTAAAAAATAAAAAGATACAATCTTTTTTTAAAGCATTTGATAAAATCCAACATTTATTTATGTTTAAAGTTCTGTAGAGATCAGGGATACAAGGCACATATCTAATCATAGTAAAGGCAATATACAACAAGCTTATAGTCAACATCAAACTAAATGGAGAGAAACTTCAATCAATCCCACTGAAATCAGAGACAAGGCAAGGCTGCCCACTCTCTCTGTATCTCTTCAACATAGTTCTTGAAGTACTTGCTAGAGCAATAAGACAAATAAAGGAGATCAAGGGGATTTTCTTTGGAAAGGAAGAAGTCAAAGTATCATTATTTGCAGATGATATGATAGTATTCATATGCATTTTGAAACACTACACATGAGAACTTATTTGAAATTTGATAAATTAGAACTTATTTGAAAACTGTCATCAGCCTATGAGAAGAGATTTCAAAGTAGTCCAAATCCTCTAATGTGTTTGTCTTTTAATGAGATCTAATTTTTATTGAAATTAAATGAGATTTAAATCCCAGCGCAAGCCACAGAATAATGTTTGATTTGTGGCTGAATATACACATGGTCTCATAAGAGTGTGTTATGCAATGTTCCTGTGATTGTCCACCAGTTCACATAACATCAAAGCACATAAAAACACATTTCTCAAAACATTTCCTGTCATTAGGGCTGCATGAATACATATGTCCCCTCTTCTCTCCAGGATCAGTCTTCTCTTTGTTAATCTGGTGGTATGTATGTGATAGTGGCAAAAAAAAAAATCTCATATTAAAAACCATTAGCCATTGTTTCAACTGATTAATAGAAAGGGCATTAAACACATGTTTGGTGATAGTTGAGACATTTTCAGATACACCAAGCAAATACACATGTCAAAGTAGGTACTGTTCCTATTTCATACACAGTGATAACCCACAAGACTTTCACATACCTCATCACCACCATTGCTGAAAATGTAAAAAAAAAAAAAAATAGATAAAATTTCATCAAAGAAGGTATATAAATGACCAATAAGGTTAAAAACAGAAGTTTAACATCCATAGAAATTAGTGAAATACACATTAAAAGCATAATCACTAACAGGGCTGTAGCCACAGACAAAAAGAAAAACAGTAGAATCTGTAGAAGAACTGGCAAAAAGTGGAAATCTGACTACAAATTAATGCAATCACATTGCAAAATTTCCTGGTATTTTCTTTTAAGCAAAAAAGATATAATCTTAATGAAGTAAATACACATGAAATGAAAGGTATGATCAATTGTGTGTTAACTTATTTAAACTTACTTTTCTTTTTAAAAAATTTAAAGAAATATATATTTTATTTATTATAATTTATTCACTTTGTTATCCCAGCTGTAGCTCCCACCCTCGTCCTCTCCCAGTCCCACCCTTCCTCCCTCCTTCCCTCACCTCTTCCCATGCCCCTTCCCCAGTCCACTGATAGGGGAGGACCTTCTCCCCTTCCATCTGACCCTTGCCTATCAGGTCTCATCAGGACTTTCTGCATTGTCTTCCTCTGTAGCCTGGTAAGACTGTCCCTACACCATCCCCCTCTGGGGGAGACGATCAAAGAGCCAGTCGCTGAGTTCATGTCAGAGACAGTCCCTGTTCCCCTTACTAGGGAGCCCAAGTGGAGACTGAGCTGCCATGGACTACTTCTGTGTAGGGGTTCTAGGTTATCTACATGAATGGTTCTTGGTTGGAGTATCAGTTTCAGAAAAGTCCCCTCCTGTTGTACAAAAAAGTCCTGTTAACCTAATATAACATCTTTTTTTTTTTTTAAAAAAAGAATTACTTGTATTTATCATAACAAACTCATCAAAAAAGCTTAATGTGGAATGCATATTAAATAAAGAATAACAATGCTTAGTACTTAATCCAAGCACTTGGGAGGCATAAGCAAGTATATCTTTGTGAGTTTGAGGCCAGCTTAGGTTACATAATGAGACCCCGTTTCAAAACAACAAACAACAAAAAACAAAAAAAAAAAATTAACAGTATGTATGTTAGGGCTTCTCTGCTGTAACATGAGACACAGGCAGCTTACAGCAGCAACCGACTTCATCTCCTCCAAAGTAGACTAGAAATTGACTTCTTCTTTTTTTTTTTTTAGCACTTCCTTGGATTTTTATTTTGAGCGGGGGTTAATTCTGAATAAGTTTGCAAGTTGTTCATTCTTTAAGCAAGATCACTTTCCAGATTAAAAAAAAAATCAGCTTGGCTCAGCGTTTCACTTTTATAAATTCCCAGTACATGTTAGTTGCATCATATAATATAATTACATATATCATAATCACAATCTCCATGATCAAAATTCAAAACTCTGTAATATAAGGTCTTCCATGATATTGAAAGTGCTGGCCTAATTTGACTTCTTCTCTTTTATTTGTTTTTCATGTTTTATTGTGTTGGATAGAGTGCTGAAGGCTTTGCTTGGGTGTGGCATTCCCAAAAGATTGGTGTTCTTTATATTGTTTGAAATAACAATGAAAATTAATTATACAAGCCAAGCCACAGTGATAAGTAATTGATTTGAAATGGAGAAAGGATTAAGAATATAATGAATGGATGTTGAAAACTAAAATGATTTTCTGCTTTTTTTTTTTTAATCTCATTAGTTACATTTTGTTAATTCTGTATCCCAGCTGTATCCCTCATTCCCTTAGCAATCAAAAAAGAGGAAATCATGAAATTTGCAGGCAAATGGTGGGATCTAGAAAAGATCATTCTGAGTGAAGTATCCCAGAAGGAGAAAGACAAACATGGAATATACTCGCTTATATAGACCTAAAAGATATGATAAACATAATGAAATCTATACACCTAAAGAAGATAATCAAGAAAGCGGACACGAGATATGATGATTAATCCTCATTTAGAAAGACAAATGGGATATGCATTGAACGTATGACAGGAGTCTACCGCAGAAAGCATCTGAAAGACTCTACCTAGCAGTGTTCCAAAGTAGATACTAAGACTCATAACCAAACCTTCGGCAGAGTGCAGGGAATCATATGAAAGAAGGGGAGTTGGTTGTGGAAAGGATAGGAGCTCCACAAGGACCAAACATATCTGGGCACAGGGTCTTTTCTGAGACGGACACTCAACCAAAGACCATGAGAGGATAAAACCTAGAACCTCTGCTCGGATGTGACCCGTGATAGCTCAGTAATCAATTGGTTTCCCATAGTAAGGGGAACAAAGACTATTTCTAACAGGAACTTAATGGCAGGCTCTTTGACCTCCCCACCTCCCAAGGGAGGAGCAGTACTGTTAGGCCACAGAGGAGGACTTTGCAGCTAGTCCTGAAAATACCTGACAAAATGGAGTCATATGAAAGGGGAGGAGGTCTTCCCCTATCAGTGGACTTGGAAAGGGGCAGGGAGGAGATGAGGGAGGGAGGGTGGGGTTGGGGAGAAATTGACTTCTAACTCATGGGGTTCGAGACAATATACATAGAGAAAAATTGTCCTTTAGGAGACAGACCTCATCAGGCCAATGATGCAAAAGGGGCTATTTCTGGTTTATTTGTGGTAAGTTTGAAATGATTATTTTTTTTTTATTTAAAAAGGCTTTTTAATAAAGAATGAGGAACACTGAAGAGATGATCTTTTTGACTTCATTGAGTTAGAAATCTTAAAGCTGAATTTTATACATGAAGAAGATTCAGTGAGCTCTTGCAGGGAGAACTGGGGTTATACTAAGATGCATTTTATAGAATTTTTAAAAAATCATTTGTAAAGATGTTACAAGAAATTTCCCTAGTGTCATTCAGAACAGATTCTTCTGGAGCAGAAGAGGTAAGTTAGTGGTTCAGAGCAGTTGCTACTCCTTCAGAGGACCTGACTTTTATTTCTACTACTCATGTCAGGCATTTCTGAGTTGTCTATAATTGCAACTCCAGGAGACTGAGCACCTTATTCTGGCCTCAGTGGGCATCTGTATACATGTGACAGTCACAGAGATGTCTACAAACCAAAATGTTAAAAGTTGACATTTTTCTATTAACAAGCACTCCCTCAGCATCTAACATTCTGCATCTACATGGGTAAAAATAAATGGAAAAAAGTGACATGGTGGTGTATGCCTTTAATCCCAGCACTCAGGAGGCAGAGGCAGGTGGATCTTTGTGAGTTTGAGGCCATCCTGGTCTACAGAGCCAGTTCCAGGACAGCCAGGGCTGCACAGAGAAAATCTGCCTCAAACAACAACAACAACAACAACAACAACAACAACAACAAAGTAAATAAAAAAGTGACAAAGTCCTCAAAGCCTTGTGGAAACTCTACTGCCTTCCAGTGTCTCATGAGAAAGTTCATTGTCCACATCTTGCCCTGTGATGTGTACTTGCAGTTTAGAGATTTGAGTGATGAGTTTAATAAGTAAAGAGAAAACATTTAATAAGAGTTTTAACTAAAAATAGAACCATGTGAATTCATGTGAATTCATGGTTGAATCTCTTTTTACTTAGTAGTTATGAAAGAAACTGTGAGGAGTTCCTCCCCTATCAGGGGACTAGGGAAAGGGAATAGGAGGAGAAGAGTGAGGGTGGGTGGGACTAGGAGGAGATGAGGGAGGTGACCACAGCAGAGATACAAAGTGAATAAATTGTAATAAATAAATAAATAAATAAAAAGAGAGAGAAAAAAGAAATGGATTAAGTGATGTGAAAAGAATGGCATCATTGTTTTCTGTTTATATTAAACAGAAATCAGCTAAGTGGGGCCAATATATTTTTTTTATTATATACACTTCTTTATTTTTGTTCATTATGTGACTTGTACAAACTCAGTCTGCTTTTAAAAGTACAAATAAAGTGTTGGTTTAAGTGGGATTGGAGGGAATGAGGGAGGGGGCTATGGCTGGGATACAAAGTAAATAACCTGTGATTAATATAAAAAATAAAAATGCTATGCCAGTACCATGTAGTTTTTTATTTTATTTTATTTTATTAATTACACTTTATTCATTTTGTATCCCCCCATAAGCCCCTCCCTCCTCCCCTCCCGATCCCACCCTCCCTCCCCTTTCTGCATGCATGCCACTCCCCAAGTCCACTGATAGGGGAGGTTCTCCTCTCCTTTCTGATCTTAGTCTATCAGTTCTCATCAAAAGTGGCTGCATTGTCCTCTACCTTGGCCTGGTAAGGCTACTCCTCCCTCAGGGGGAGGTGATCAACGAGCAGGCCAATCAGATTATGTCAGAGGCAGTCCCTCTTCCCATTACTATGTAACCCACTTGGACACTGAACTGCCATGGGCTACACCTGTGCAGGGGTTCCAGGTCATCTCCATGAATAGTCCTTGGCTGGAACTTCTCTGGGAAGTTCCCTGTGTTCAAATTATCTTGTTTTGTTGCTCTCCTTGTGGAGTTCCTGTCCTCTCCAGCTCTTACTATTTCCCACTTCTTACATAAAATTCCATACACTCTGCCCATCAGTTGGCCATCAGGCTCAGCATCTGCTTTGACAGTCTATACTGCAGAAGCTTTCAGAGGCCCTCTGTGGCAGGTCTCAAGGTTGTTTCCTGTTTTCTTCTGGCTTTCAGAGGCCCTCTGTAGCAGGTTCCGAGGTTGTTTCCTATTTTCTTTTTCTTCTGATGTCCATCCTCTTTGCCTTTCAGGATGGGGATTGAACATTTTAGTTAGGGTCCTCTCTTTTGCTTAGTTT
>NW_026596069.1:26538555-26557234 GCF_907164565.1 Psammomys obesus
AAAAAAAAGTGGGGAATACCCTAGAACTCATTGGTACAGGAGAAAACTTCCTGAACAGAACACCAACAGCACAGGCTCTAAGAGCAACAATCAATAAATGGGACCTCATGAAATTGAAAAGCTTCTGTAAAGCAAAGGACACCGTCATCAAAACAAAGCGACTGCCTACAGATTGGGAAAGAATCATCACCAACCCTTTATCTGACAGAGGACTCATATCCAATATATATAAAGAACTAAACAAGCTGAAAAGCAATAAACCAAGTAATCCACTTAAAAAATGGGGAACAGAGCTAAAGAGAGAATTCTCTGTAGAGGAATATCAAATGGCAGAAAAGCACTTAAAGAAATGCTCAACCTCATTAGCCATTAGGGAAATGCAAATCAAAACAACCCTGGGATTTCACCTTACACCCATCAGAATGGCCAAGATGAAAAACTCAAGGGACAACACATGCTGGAGAGGTTATGGAGAAAGGGGAACCCTTCTCCACTGCTGGTGGGAATGTAAACTGGTACAACCACTCTGGAAATCAATCTGGTGCTTTCTCAGTCAACTAGGAATAGCGCTTCCTCAAGATCCAGCCATACCACTCCTAGGCATATACCCAAAAGAGGCTCAAATACACAAAAAGGACATTTGCTCAACCATGTTTGTAGCAGCTTTATTTGTAATAGCCAGAAGCTGGAAACAGCCCAGATGCCCCTCAACTGAAGAGTGGATGCAGAAACTGTGGTACATCTATACAATGGAGTATTACTCAGCAATGAAAAATAAGGAAATCATGAAATTTTCAGGTAAATGGTGGGACCTGGAAAGGATCATCCTGAGTGAGTTGTCCCAGAAGCAAAAAGACACACATGGTATATACTCACTCATATAAATATACAACATAGAATAAACCTACTAAAATCTGTACATCTAAACAAACTAAGCAAAAGAGAGGACCCTAACTAAAATGTTCAGGGTGAGGACCCTGAAGGCAAAGAGGATGGACATCAGAAGAAAAAGAAAACAGGAAACAACCTAGGAACCTGCTACAGAGGGCCTCTGAAAGCCAGAAGAAGAAAACAGGAACCACCTCGGAACCTGCCACAGAGGGCCTCTGAAAGCCTCTGCCGTGCAGACTGCCAAAGCAGATGCTGAGCCTGATGGCCAACTGATGGGCAGAGTGAATGGAATTTTATGTAAGAAGTGGGAAATAGTAAGAGCTGGAGAGGACAGGAACTCCACAAGGAGAGCAACAGAACAAGAAAATTTGAATACAGGGAACTTCCCAGAGACTCATACTCCAACCAAGAACTATTCATGGAGATAATCTAGAACCCTGACAATGCAGCCACTTCTGATGAGAACTGATAGACTAAGAACAGAAAGAAGGAGAGGAGGACCTCCCCTATCAGTGGAACTTGGGCATGCATGCAGAAAGGGGGGGGTGGGACCGGGAGGGGAGGAGGGAGGGGCTTATGGGGGGATACAAAATGAATAAAGTGTAATTAATAAAAGTTAAATAAAAAATAAAAAAAATAAAAATTATAAAAAAGTGTTGGTTTAATCCAAAGAAGGCCTTGGAAAAACTCTCTCCTGCTTCTTTCTTTCTCATCTAACATTGGAGCATTTTAGAAGTAAAAACTCTTAGTAGAAATAATGCATATACATATTTTTTGAAAGTTAGGTCAAAATCAGAGAAAAATGTTCATTCTTCACAGTAGACAGGGACCATGAGAGAGCATTATCATTCTTTCTAGCAATGCTAATGAAAGCTCTCTTCATGGCAAGATTCTAGACATGTGCCCCTGAAATTCTTCTGGTTTAGACTCCAAATTTGGACTTTGTATTCAGCTGTGTATTGCCAACTCTTAGCAAAATCTCCAACATGGCAATTTAGTTAGACTCCTCTCCCTTAAACTCTAATAAGCCTCGCTCTTAGCTTGATTTTCTTACTTTTCCTCATCATCCAAATGGTGCTTGATCACTTTGGCTCTGAACAGTTAATCTAGAATTTTTCTTACCTGTGTGGTTTATTCCTACTAGTTGTTTTGTCCACTCATCCTATCCTGCTTCTTGTCTATACGACTTCACATTTTCCCGTATATTCAAGATTGTTCTTGATTTTTCTCCTTTACATAAAACTCACTGTAGTAGCCAGCTTGTATTCTCTATTGTTCTCTATTGTCATGCCTGGAAAAAAAAATCTTTAAATTTTTTTTTTAAACAAAACAAACAACCTCCTCCCCAAAGTTGTATCTTTTGGATGTGTCACAAACAATTTTTTTCTTAGGTCTACTGCCTGCCACTTTAAAAATCTTTATACAGTAAAAAGGAAGGTCTTTTCTGGGCAAAGCTTTATTCTTTGCATTTCATAGGACTTTTCAGTTATGGCAATTTAAAGGTATTTTTAAGATAATGCTTAAATAAAAAGATTTGATCTTTAATGGTGCACTGAATTTGCGATGCTTATACTGGAGAGGGTAGTAATTTTATCAAGTTGAAACCTGCATCTTATCCACCTCAGCAGACTTCCTGCCTAGTCGATGGAAACTAGCTAGTCCCATTGGCAGCAATGGAGAGTGAGAGCCCTGGTTCCTGACGTAAGAAGTTGCATGTGGAGATGTCCCTGGTGAAGTCTGTCTGTCCATACAGTGTGTGACTGCAGGGAGATAACACAGAAAGGGGTGATGGCCTCGACCTTCAGTGAGATTCACTGTGTCCCTGGTAAATGAAGCCTCCTTGTGATAATCATCCTGAGGTTTTGAGCTTTTGTGTAAGCCTCCCCTACAATAACAAATACTGTTTGGGAGCCTATGGCCAGCTGCCTCTGAATTTGAACTACTGCTCATCCAGCAGGCAAATAAACAAGAGTGTGCCATGCTATCCACTCAGCAAGAATTACATACAGAGGTTCTTGCTAAAGCATATACACACAATTCAACATATCACAAACTGTAGGAATAGTTAAAAGTATTCCTTTGACCATTTTATTTACCCAGAAATTATGTCTTCACTGATTGTGTTATTAAGCATGTAGTGGTTATAAAATATTCTGCAATCCTGTTTCTTAGGAAGAACTTTTTGTACAAAACGGAGAGGAGGTAAACAGGCATTCTATGATGGTGAATTCACAATGTTATTTCAGCACTACACGTGATAATTCTATTGCTTCTTTTATACTAACCACAGGAGAAAAATAGTATTGTAGCCTCTAGACAATGCTAAGTATCAACTTAGAAATGGAAGGAAATGGGCCTGGAATGATGGCTCAGTGGTTAAGATCGCCTGTTTCTTTCACAGAGGAGCTGGCTTTAGGCTGAAGAACCCACACGGCAGTCGTAAGCATCATAACTCCAGTTTAAGGAGACCCAACGCCTGCTTTTGACCTCTGTGGGCAGCAGGTCTGCAAGTGGTTCGCATATATGCATGGAGGAAAAAAAACCTTACATACATTACAAAATATATAAAATTATAAAAATAATTTGAAGGATATTGCTATGACTATATGTGATGGCACATGCCTTTAATCCCAGCTCTTAAGAGAGAGGTAGGATGAGCTTTGTGAGTTCAAAGCCAGTCTGTCTATATAGCAAGTTCTAAGCCAGAAAAATTATACTGGTTCAAAAAGATGTAATGCTATAATGAAATGGCAAATATTTAGGAGATATAGATGCACTTGCACAATGTATAAGTGTATTAGAGCAGGGAATATAATCCAGCAATGGGCACAAATGGGATGATTATATGTGTATATATATGAAATAAAAATTAGAATATAAGAATAAAGAAGACTTGAGGGGGTATGCTTAGTAAGATTGAGTTGAGACTTGATCACCTGGAAAACAGCACTAGTTTCAAGGCTACATTTCATTTTGGGACTTTGTTTAAGCTTTGTGATTTCGTGGAACTCAATGGACTCTGGAACTTTCCTTGTTTCCAAGCTGTGAAAAATACATAACCTTCCAGACAGCTTTAAGGCATTGTTATTAGACACAGTTGTCCTTCAAACTTAAACTAAATACTGCTTGCCCTGTGCTGCCTGCACATCTTGATGTTATTGTACTTGAAATTTAAAAGGTACTTGCTTACATGTCAATTCTCTATTAATGCACTAGGTTCTTGAGATAAATGACCTAGTCATATCAATCTTTTTTTTTTCAGAGCAATAGTTGTATTTTTATTATTTATTTACTTATTGGTGATTTTTAAATTTTTTTGATTATTTCAATTTATTCATGTTGTATCCCAGCTGAAACCCCCTCCCTTGTGCCCTCCCAATCCTACCCTCCCTCCCTTTTCTCCTCCTATACCCCTT
Organism: Psammomys obesus; assembly: GCF_907164565.1. Lineage (NCBI taxonomy): Eukaryota > Metazoa > Chordata > Mammalia > Rodentia > Muridae > Psammomys > Psammomys obesus. The sequence continues at coordinate 26,542,863 of NW_026596069.1, forward strand.
CCCAGTGCACTGATAGATGAGGTCTTCCTCCCCTTCCATCTGACCTTATCTTATCAGGTCTCCTCAAGACTGGCTTCATTGTCTTCCTCTGTGGCCTGGTACAGCTGCACTCCCCCCAGGGGAAGGTAATCAAAGAGCCAGCCACTAAGTTCATGTCAGAGACAGTCCCTGCTCCCCTTACTAGGGAACCCATTGTGAAACTGAGCTGCCTATGGGCTTCGATGAGCAGGGGGTCTAGGTCCTCTCGATACATGATTCTTGGTTGGGGTATCATGTCTGCAGAACCCCCTGGGCCCACATTTTTTGGTTCTGTTGTTCTCCTTGTGGAGCTCCTGTCCCCCAACCCCCAGGTCTTTCTATCTCCCTCTTCTTTCATAAGATTTCCTGCATTCTGCCTAAAGTTTGGCTATGAGTCTCAGCATCTGCTTTGATACCTTGTTGAATAGATTCTTTCAGAGACCCTCTGTGGTACGCTTCTGTCTTGTTTTCTCCCGCTTCTGCTGTCTATCCCATTTGCTTTCTAAGTGAGGACTGAGCAACTTCCTTAGGCTCCTCCTTCTTGTTAGCTTCTTTAGGTGTACAGATTTTAATATGTTTATCCTATATTACATCACTAATATGCACTTGTAAGTGAGCATATACCACATGTGTCTTTTTGCTTCAGGGATAGCTCACTCAGGATGATCTTTTCTAGTTCCCACCATTTGCCTCCAAATTTCATGATGTCCTTATTTTAATTGCCAAGTAGTATTCCATTGTGTAAATGTACCTCAATTTCTGTATCCAATCCTCAGGTGAGCAACATCTGTGTTGTTTCCAGATCCTGGCTATAACAAAATGGCTATAAACATGGCTGAGCAAATATCCTTGTTGTATACTTGAGCATCTTTTGAATATATGCCTAGGAGTGCTATAGCTGATCTAGAGGGAGCACTTTTTCTAATTGTCAGAGAAAGTGCCAGATTGATTTCCAAAGTGGTTGTACAAGTTTACATTCCTACCAGCAATGGAGGAAGGTTCCCCTTTCTACATATCATCTCCAGAATGTATTGTCACTGTAGAGTTTTTCATCTAAGCCATTCTGATGGGTGTAAGATGAAATCTCAGGGTCGTTTTGATTTGCATTTCCTTGATGACTAGGTATGTTGAGCATTTCTTTTTTTTTTTTAAACTTTTATTAATTACACTTTATTCACTTTGTATCCCCCCATAAACCCCTCCTTCCTCCCTTCCTAATCCCACCTTCTTTTCACAAATGCCCTTCCCCAAGTCCACTATACGGGAAGTCCCCCTATCTTTTCTTCTGATCTTAGTCTATCAGATCTCATATCAGGAGTGGCTGCATTGTCATCTTCTGTGGCTTGGTAAGGCTGCTCCCCCCTCAGGGGGAGGTGATCAAGGAGCAGGCCAATCAGTTTATGTCAGAGGTAGTCCCTCTTCCCATTACTATAGAACCCACTTGGACACTGAACTGCCATGGGCTACATCTGTGCAGGGGTTCTAGGTTATCTCCATGCATGGTACTTGGTTGGAGTATGAATCTCTGGAAAGACCCCTGTGTTCAAATTTTCTGGTTCTGTTGCTCTCATTGTGGAGTTCCTGTCCTCTCCAGATATTACTGTTTCCCACTTCTTTCGTAAGATTCCATGCACTCTGCCCGACAGTTGGCCATAAGTCTCAGCATCTGCTTTGATAGTCTGCAGGGCAGAGGCTTTCAGAGGCCCTCTGTGGCAGGTTCCTAACTTGTTTCTTGTTTTCTTCTTCTTCTGATGACCATCCTCTTTGCCTTTTGGGATGGGGATTGAGCATTTTAGTCAGGGTCCTCCCTCTTGATTAGTTTCTTTAGATGTATAAATTTTAGTAGGTTTATCCTATATTATATGTCTATATGAGTAAGTATATACTGTGTGTGTCTTTCTGCTTCTGGGACAGCTCACTCAGGATGATCCTTTCTAGTTCCCACCATTTACCTGCAAATTTCATGATTTCCTTATTTTCCTTATTTTGCTGAGTAATATTCTGTTGTATAGATGTACCACAATTTCTGTATCCATTCTTCCGTTGATTGACATCTGGGCTGTTTCCAGTTTTTGGAATAAATAAAGCTGTTACAAACATGGTTGAATAAATGTCCTTATTGTGTACTTGAGCCTCTTTTGGATTTATGCCTAGGAGTGGTATAGCTGGATCTTGAGGAAGTGCTATTCCTAGTTTTCTGAGAAAGCGCCAGATTGATTTCCAGAGTGGTTGTACAAGTTTACATTCCCACCAGCAGTGGAGGAGGGTTTCCCCTTTCTCTCCAGCATGTGTTGTCCCTTGAGTTTTTTATCTTGGCCATTATGACGGGTGTAAGGTGAAATCTCAGGGTCGTTTTGATTTGCATTTCCCTGATGGTTAATGAGGCTGAGCATTTCTTTAAGTGTTTCTCTGCCATTCGATATTCCTCTACAGAGAATTCTCTCTTTAGCTCTGTACCCCATTTTTTAATTGGGTTCCTTGATTTAACTTTTTGAGTTATTTATATATTCCAAATATTAGCCCTCTCTCATATATAGGGTTGGTGAAGAACCTTTCTCAGTCTGTAGGCTGTAATTTTGTTCTGAGGACAGTGTCCTTTGTTTTACAGAAGCTTTTTGGTTTCATAAGGTCGCATTTATTGATTGTTGCTCTTAGAGCCTGTGCTGTTGGTGTTCTGTTCAGGAAGTTGTCTCTTGTGCCAACGAGTTCAAGGCTTTTCTCCACTTTTTCTTCCAACAGATTTAGTGTGTCTGGCTTTATGTTGAGGTCTTTGATCCACTTGGTCTTTAGTTTTGTGCGGGGTAATAAATCTGGATCTATTTTCATTTTTCTACTTGTAGACATCCAGTTAGGCCAGCACCATTTTTTTGAAGATGCTGTTTTTTTTTTTTTTTTTTTTCCATTGTACAGTAAAAATTCAAGTTACCATAGGTATGTGGGTTCATTTCTGGGTCTTCTATTCTACTATATTGATCTTCCAGTCTGTTTCTATGCCAATACCATGCAGTTTTTATTACTATTGTTCTGTAATACAGCTTGAGATCAGGGATGGAGATACCTCCAGAAGACCTGTTGTTGTAAAGGATCGCTTTTGCCCTTCTGGGTTTTTGTTTTTCCATATGAAGTTGAGAATTTTTCTTTCAAGCTCTGTAAAGAATTGTGTTGGTATTTTGATGGAAATTGCATTGAATCTGTAGATTGCTTTTGGCAGGATGGCCATTTTCACTGTTAATCCTCCTGATCCATGAGCCTGGGATCCATCTTCTGATATCTTCTTTAATTTCTTTCTTCAGAGACTTGAAGTTTTTTTTCAAACAGATGTTTCACTTGCTTGGTTAGAGTCACACCTAGGTACTTAATGTTATTAGTGGCTATTGTGAAGGATGTTGTTTCCAAGATTTCTTTTTTGGCCCTTTTGTCTTTGGTATACAGGAGGGCTTCTGATATTTTTGAGTTGATTTTGTATCCAGCCACTTTGCTGAAGGTGTTTATCAGCTGAAGGAGTTCTCTGGTTGAATTTTTGGGGTCACTCATGTATACTATCATATCATCTGAAAATAGTGATACTTTGACCTCTTCTTTTCCTATTTGTTTTCCCTTGATTTCCTTTAGTTTTCTAATTGCTCTAGCTAGAACTTCAAGTACTATGTTGAAGAGATTTGGAGAGAGTGGGGAGCTTTGCCTTGTCCCTGATTTCAGTGGGATTGATTTAAGTTTCTCTCCATTGAGTTTGATGTTGGCTATATGCTTGCTCTACATTGTCTTTACTGTGTTTATGTAAGTGCCTTTTATCCCTGATTTCTCCAAGACTTTAAACATGAATGGGTATTGGATTTTGTCAAATGCTTTTTGGGCATCTAAGGAGATTATCATGTTGTTTTTCTCCTTCCATTTGTTTATATGATGGAATGCATTGATGCATTTCTGTATATTGAACCACCTCTGTATGCCTGGGATGAAGCCTACTTGGTCATGTTGGATGATATCTGTTATGTGTTCTTGGATTCGGTTTGCAAGTATTTTTTGAGTATTCTTGCATCAATGTTCATAAGAGAGACAGATTTAAAGTTCTGTTTTTTTGTTGAGTCTTTGTGTGGTTTAGGTATCAAGGTGACTATGGCCTCATAGAATGAGCTTGGTAATGTTTCTTCTGTTTCTATTTTGTGGAAGAGTTTGAAGAGAGAATTGGAGTTAGCTCTTCTTTGAAGGTTTGGTAGAATTCTGTGCTGAAACCTTCTGGCCCTGGGCTTTTTTTTGGAAGGGAGAGTGTTGATGACTGCTTTTATTTCCTTGGGGGTATAGGACTATTCAATCTTTTTACCCGATATTGATTTAATTTTGGTAGATGGAATTTATCAGGAAAATTATCCATTTCATTTAACTTTTCAAATTTTTTGGCATATAGGACTTTGTAGTAAGAGCTAATGATTTTTTGGATTTCCTCAGTGTCTATCATTATGTCCCCATTTTCATTTCTGATTTTGCTAATGTGGATAGTTTCTCTCTGCCTTTTAGTTAGTTTGGCTAAGGGTTTGTCTATCTTGTTGATTTTCTCAAAGAACCAGCTCATGGTATCATTGATTCTTTGAACTGTTTTCTTTGTTTCTAATTCATTGATTTCAGCTCTGAGTTTGATTATTTCCAATCATTTACTCCTCTTGGGTTTGTCTCCTTTTTTTTTTTTTTATTTAGGGCTTTCATGTGTGCCATTATTTTGCTTTTAGTTGATGTCTCCAACTTCTTTATGGAGGCAGTTAGTGTTATGAACTTTCCTCTTAAACACTCCTTTCATTGTGTCCCATAAGTTTGGGTAAGTTGTGCCTTCATATTCATTGAATTTTAGGAAGTCTCTAATTTCTTTCTTTATTTCTTCCCTGACCAAGCTGTTATTGAGTAGAGAGTTGTTTAGTTTCCCTGTGTATGTAGGCTTTTTGTTATTTCTGTTGTTGTTGAGGTCTAGTTTTAGGCCATGCTTGTCTGATATTATACAAGGGATTATTCTGATCTTCTTGTATCTTTTGAGGCTTGCTTTGTGACCGACTATGTAGTCAATTTTGGAGAAGGTTCCATGAGGTGTTAAAAAGAAGGTATAATTTTTTAAGTTTGGGTGAAAAGTTCTGTAGATATCTATTAGGTCCATTTGATTTAGGACCTCTGTAAGTGACATTATTTCCCTATTTAGTTTCTGTCTAGATAATCAGTCCCTTGGTGAGAGTTGAGTGTTGAAGTGTCCCACTATTAATGTGTTGATATTGAAGTGTGATTTAAGCTTTAATAATGTTTCATTTACAAATGTAGGTGTTTTGTATTTGGGACATAGATGTCCAGAATTGTGATGTCCTCCTGGTGGATTTTTCCTTTGATGAGACTGAAGTACCACTCTTCCTCTTTTTGATTAATTTTGGTTGCAAGTCTATTTTATTAGATATTAGGATAGCTACCCCAGCTTGTTTCCTGGGTCCATGTGCTTGAAAAACATTTTTTCCTGCCTTTTATTCTGAGGTAGTGTTCATCTTTGTTGCAGACGTATGTTTCTTGGATGCAGCACAATGTTGGATCCTGATTTCTGCAACCATTCTTTTAGTCTGCCTTTTTATTGGAGAGTTGAGTCCATTGATGTTGATAGATAATAGTGACCAATGTTATTTTCTTTTATTGTGGAGTTGGTGGCATTGCTTGATTGCTGTGATTCATTGCTTGTTTTCTTCTAATTTTTGTTGGGAAATTATGTGTATCCTATGTTTTCTTGGGTGTAGTTGTTTTCGTTGGATTGGAGTTTTCCTTCTAGTGTCTTTTGTAGTCTGGGTTGGCGTCTGTGGTCTCTTAGCGACCATATGACATCTGCCCAGATCCTTCTGGTTTTCATAGTTTGTGATGAGAAGCCTGGTGTGATTCTGATAGTTCTACCTTTGTAAGTACCCTTGGCTTTTTTCCCTTGAAGCCTTTAATATTTTTTTCTTTGTTCTGTAGATTTAGTTTTGACTATGATGTGACGTGAGGAGTTTCTTTTCTGGTCTAGTCTATTTTGTTCTCTATGCCTCTTGTATATTTATGAACATCTCTTTAAGTTGGGAAATTTTTTTCTTATAATTTTCTTGAAAATATTTTCTGGTCCTTTGAGCCTGGAATCTTCTTTTTCGTCGATTCCTATTATTCTTAGATTTCGTCGTTTCATGGTGTCCTTGATTTCTTGGATGTTTTGTGTTTCGGACTTTTCTGATTTTACTTTTTCTTTGCGAGATGTATCAATTTCTGCAATTTTATCTTCAGCACCTGAGACTCTGTCCTCCATCTCTTGTATTCTGTTGGTGATGCTTATCTTTGTGGTTCCAAATCTTTTCTCTATGTTCTCCAGCTCCAGGGTTTTCTCTGTTTGTGTTTTATTTATTGATTCTAATTCTGTTTTCATGTCTTGCACTATTTACTTCATCTGTTTTAATGTGGATTCCTGTCTTTCCATGATGGCTCCTATTTTTTGTTCGTTTCCTTTCTATTTGCCACTACTTGTGCCTCTATTTGTTCAGCTGTATTTGCCTGTATTTCTTTGAGAACTTTGTTTGTTTCCTCTTTATGTGCCTTTAATAACTAGATCAACATAGCTTTGAGATAATTTTCATGTGTTTCTGATGAATTAAAATATCCGTTTATTTTTGGGGTTGCTGGTGAAGCCATAATGTTCTGATATTTGTTGGATGTGTTCTTACACCGACCTTTTAGCCATCTGCTCATCCATAACCTTCACTGTACTTCAGACTGGATCTGTCTGTTTCTGGAGTTTGGAGTATTCTTCAGGAAGATGACAGAGGTCCACTGGTTGGAGAGTGCATGTTGGTGTTTCATCGGTAGCTAAGGGAGGAAAGTTGCAGAGTTGAGACAGGATGCTTAGAATGAGTATCACAATGCAATATCTTGATTGAATCCAGAGAGTGTGTGTGTGGGAGAAATCAGCATTTGAATGAACAAGGTAAGGAGTATACATTTCAAAAGAACAATATACCAACACTGGCACATAGTAAATATCGAATGAGGGTAAGCTATGGTTACAGATAGGTAGAATGGTAAAAGCTTGGTGCAGAGGAAGGACAATATTCTCTACAAAATTAAAAATGGAGAGAAAAGTGAATAGGTGGAAGGTGTGAGGTTGAGAAAGACAGTGAAGATGAGTGGGACATGTTTGAATGAATATTGCAGAAGAATGCAGAGTTCTTGTGATAAAATAGAAGAAAGGTAATGGCAGTTTTGGTGTTCTGTGTTAATTGTGTAGGTTTTTCTATGAACGCAAATCTCTTATATATGTGCAATAATAATATACTTGGCATTCTAAAAATAAAGCTGTATTTATGGTGATATATTACCTAGTATAAAACAAGGCAATTATAAAAGTAAGGGGAGTGATTTTTTTTTAACCTGATAGTATACAGTTTATTGATGTCAGAAAAAAGTCTTTTACTTAAAAAAAGGGGGAAATGTCGCAGGATATTTGATCCCACTATGAATCATGAAATTGTGAACTGTAAAACCCTGTTTCTTTGGTATGGTAGACCCCTATCACACACTTTTAATCCAAGATCTTTGTTTATTGTAAGCCGGTGGTTATGGTGCAGTTCATTAGCACACACCTTTAATGTAAGAGCTTTCTGTACACAGGATTTAATAAAGTTAACCCTAAGTTAAGAGGTAGAGCAAGAAACCAGCTGATGGGGATTAAAGAGTAAAAGGGACTTTGAATTGAGGGTACTTAAGACATTTGGAGAAGAGTAAGGGCTTTATTTTTAACTCAGTCTCTGGCTTTAATTTAGGCTTCATCTCCTCAGCTCCCTGGCTATTCAGGCTTTGAGCTAGTGAGCCTTTTGAGTTTTTTTTTCCATCTAGACCTGAGCTGAGAAGGAAGATCAGCTTGCTTTCTCTGCCTCTCTGAGCTAGCAGGTTTTCACCCCAGCATCTGGCTCCTGAGTCTTTATTGGTAAAATAGAACTGTTGAAATTTTCTTTCTTTTAAAGAACAGATTATAATTTATCTTTCTCAGGTCTCTGATCACATTGACATCTAAGCTAACGATAATAGCTTATCAGCTAGAGAACAGACAATTGGCACCATACCCCAAGCTCGAGATTTTAACTAAACACCAAAGACTATAACACCGTAAGCCTTACACTCCTTGCAGGGGGAGGGGTATGGAACTGAGGATAAGATTCTTTATCCAGAAATGGTCTATTCCTTTCCTAATGAATAATCTTGTCCCAGAACCAAGTTCCAAAAAAGGACCCTGGGTTTGATTGACTCCCTAGCTCCTTACCTTCAGCATCTATAGACTCCTCCCCGATTTGGGCCAGTCCCAGAGAGACTCCCGTTTTGCTCCTGTCCCTCCTATGGCTCACCCAAGGCCATGAGCATCTTTTTACTCAAATCATCTTTCCCTGGATTGGACCCAGTGACAGGTACTGTTGTATAATCAGGCGGTGGAGGCACCGTGGTTGGCCCTAACAAGATGTTCATACCCATTAAGGAATTACAGGCCAACAGATCTGGTAACAAAGGAGGCTTATTGTGGGAAAGGGGGATGGTGTCTGGGGAAGGAATATAGTGAGCAGGCTATGAGGGCAGAATGAGAGAGAGGGCAGGAAGGGAGAGAAAGTGGGTGCCCGAGACAGAGAGAGCAAGGGGACAGGGAGGACAGAGAGATCAAGAGAGCTGGGATAGCAGGTGGGTCCTTTTATCTGGCACACACCTGACACTGGCAGGTGATGACTTAAGCTGTTGCTATGTCCTTGGGGCAGGTTAGTGGGATCACCTGTACACTAACATTCCTCCCTTTCTGTTAAAAAAAAACTGAGGGTGGGAACGAGGGCATTTGTGTTCTTTTGATTGCTTCCTGCTGACTTGGGGGCATCGGCATCTTTGGGGACCCTAAAAATTGGGATTTTAAGTCCTGAGAGAGCTGGCTGTTTCACTGCTGCCCAGGATCTGTGGGACCATCTGTGTCTAGAAAAGTGCAGAACTAGTTAAAGCAGTCTTCGAGGTTGAACCGGAGCACCTGTGGGTAGCTGCTTCAGAGCTGTCTTGGATGCAGAGCTCGAGGAAACACCTCAACTGGACAGGATACTGGAACAAACATATGGGCAGAAGACAAAGTAGGTTAGGGAGAAAAATCTTTTTCTTAGGTGTACATTTGAAATGTTTAGGCCCATGAACTATTTTTTTAGATTGTTATAATTAACTTTAATAAGAAAATATAAACCCTTGAAATAGCAAAAGCAGGTGTATCTTAGTAATTGTCACCAGTTTTGGTTTGGTTTCTAGGCATTTTTTTCTATAAGGTAAAGTGTGTGAGAAAACAAGCAATAAAAATCAAAGCCTTATGCACAGCTATGCAGATTCTAAACAGTTTAGTTTACAGAGATTTCTTGAGACTCTATAATGAGCTTTGAATATTCTAATTTTCTTTTAAATAATTTTGTCATCGTAAATTAACTGTCAAATGCACACTGGTAATGATTGTAGTTAAGAGCTGAATTCTTTTTTTCATGCTGGTCACATAGTTTTATTTTGTTATATATTATTGTTATTATTGCAAAATAAAACAAAAAACAAGATTTAAACAGTTTCTCAATGCAATTTTGGAAAACACTTCTCTAATATTGTAAAAGTACAACCTTCTTGTATTTACATAATACAGGCTTTTTCATGGTACAGTGTGGAGAAAACTGATTTTCCCTTTATCAGCACATATCAGTTGCTGATAATCTTTTACAGGGGTAGATGTTTGTGATCCTTTCTCTGTACTGAAAAACCTTTTTGCAAAAAAAAAAAAAAAAAAAACAACCAAAAACCAAAAACCAAAAAACATATTCATTTGTATAGAATACTTCTTTCAAACATTGTGACTAACTTCAAAGTAATATTACTAGCACTCCAGAAAGTAGACAGGTTTACAGGTTCCTTAGCAGCCTGGCCTACAGTGAAACACTGCTTCTAGAAAGTGGAAGGGTGGATAAGGTTGTTCAGAAAGAAAGTTCTTGGCAAACGTATGCAAGTTTCTATATTTGAACATCACTGAATGCAAAACAGAAGTGTGAATAATACCTGAGAATAATTTCCAGATAACATTTAATACTGAAATACTTTATTGTTCTTCCAAAGTATGATACAAAGCCATATTTGGAATTTCAGTTAGAGCTTTATGAAAAATTAACTGTATAAAGCAATGCTTATCTTCATTAAGTACATGTACCAGTTGTATACATTTGTATGACTATCCTGTATTTTGTTTCTTCAAATGAAGACAATATGATATCTGACTATGCTAATTTTTATTCATCTGTCAAATTTTTTACCAAGACAGTTAACACCTTTGGCTACATTACCTGCTATAAGTACTTTAGAAGACTATTCTATAAAAAGGGATTTATGTGTTTTCAAAATATAAATATTTATGAAATTTATAAAACACTTACTGGGCATGTGTGTTTGAAGCCTACTCCCATACTTTATAATACCAATGTGTCTTTTCACTAAGTCTTTTCTCCAGGCATGCTTGCATTTTTTTTCTTTTCCTTCTTTTTTTTTTTTTAAACTTTTATTAGTTACACTTTATTAACTTTGTATCCCCCCATAAATCCCTCCCTCCTACCCTCCTAATCCCACCCTCCCTCCCACTTCCTCACGCATGCCCCTCCCCGAGTCCACTGATAGGGGAAGTCCTCCTCTCCTTCCTTCTGATATTAGTCTATCAAATCTCATCAGGAGTGGCTGCATTGTCCTCTTCTGTGGCCTGGTGAGGCTGCTTCTCCCTCAGGTTGAGGTGATCAAAGAGCAGGCCAATCAGTTTATGTCAGAAGTAGTCCTTCTTTCCATTACTATGTAACCCACTTGGACACTGAACTGCCATGGGCTACATCTGTGCAGGGGTTCAAGGTTATCTCCATGCATGGTACTTGGTTGGAGTATGAATCTCTGAAAAGACCCCTGTGTTCAAATTTTCTGGTTCTGTTGCTCTCCTTGTGGCATTCCTGTCCTCTCTAGATCTTACTGTTTCCCATTTCTTTCTTAAGATTCCATGCACTCTGCCCAACAGTTGGCCATAAGTCTCAGCATCTGCTTTGATAGTCTGCAGGACAGAGCCTTTCAGAGGACCTCTGTGGCAGGTTCCTAACTTGTTTTCTGTTTTCTTCTTCTGATGTCCCTGCTCTTTGCCTTTTGGGATGGGGATTGAGCATTTTAGTCAGGGTCCTCTCTCTTGATTAGTTTCTTTAGATGTACAAATTTTAGTAGGATTATCCTATATGTCTATATGAGTGAGTATATACCGTGTGTGTCTTTCTGTTTCTGGGACAGCTCACTCAGGATGATTCTTTCCAGGTCCCACCATTTACCTGCAAATTTCATGATTTCCTTATTTTTTATTGCTGAGTAATATTCCATTGTGTTCTGTATCCATTCTTCAGTTGAGTGGCATCTGGGTTGTTTCCAGCTTCTGGCTATTACAAATAAAGCTGCTACAAACATGGTTGGGCAAATGTCCTTATTGTGTACATGAGCCTCTTTTGGATATATGCTTAGGAGAGGTATGGTTGGATCTTGAGGAAGCACTATTCCTAGTTGTCTGAGAAAGTGCCAGATTGCTTTCCAGAGTGGTTGTACAAGTTTACATTCCCACCAGCAGTGGAGGAGGGTTCCCCTTTCTCCACAACCTCTCCAGCATGTGTTGTCCCTTGAGTTTTTGATCTTGTCCATTCTGATGGGTGTAAGGTGAAATCTCAGGGTCGTTTCGATTTGCATTTCCCTGATGGCTAATGAGATTGAGCATTTCTTTAAGTGTTTCTCTGCCATTCGATATTCCTCTACAGAGAATTCTCTGTATAGCTCTGTTCCCCATTTTTTAATTGGATTACTTGGTTTGCTGCTTTTCAGCTTTTTTAGTTCTTTATATATACTGGATATGAGTCCTCTGTCAGATAAAGGGTTGGTGAAGATTCTTTCCCAATCTGTAGGCATTCGTTTTGTTTTGATGACGGTGTCCTTTGCTTTACAGAAGCTTTTCATTTTCATGAGGTCCTATTTATTGATTGTTGCTCTTAGAGCCTGTGCTATTGGTGTTCTGTTCAGGAAGTTGTCTCCTGTGCCAATGAGTTCAAGGGTATTCCCCACTTTTTCTTCTAACCGATTTAATGTGTCTGGTTTTATGTTGAGGTCTTTGATCCACTTGGACTTTAGTTTTGTGCAGGGTGATAAGTATGGATCTATTTGCATTTTCTACATGTAGACATCCAGTTAGACCAGCACCATTTGTTGAAGACACTATCTTTTTTTCATTGTATGGTTTTGGCTTCTTTGTCAAAAATCAGGTGTCCATAAGTGTGTGGGTTTATTTCAGGGTCTTCTGTTTGGTTCCATTGATCCACCATTCTGTTTCTATGCCAGTACCATGCAGTTTTTATAACTGTTGCTCTATAGTACAGCTTAAATTTGGGTATGTTGTACCTTCATTTTTATTGAATTCTAGGAAGTCTTTAATTTCTTTCCCTTATTTCTTCCTTAACCCAACTGTCATTGAGCAGCAAGTTGTTCAGTTTCCATGTGGGTGTAGGCTTTTTGCTAATTCCGTTGTTGTCAAGGTCCAGCTTTAGTCCATGTTGGCCATATAGAATACAGGGGATTATTTCAATCTTCTTGTATCTGTTGAGGCTTGCTTTGTGACCAACTATATGGTCTATTTTGGAGAAGGTTCCATGAGGTGCTGAAAAGAAGGTATACTCTTTTGAGTTTGGGTGAAAAGTTCAGTAGACATCTATTAAGTCCATTTGAATTAGGGCCTCTGTGAGTGCCTTTATTTCCTATTTAGATTCTGTCTAGATGATCTGTCCCTTGGTGAGAGTGGGGTGTTGAAGTCTCCAACTATTAAGGTGTTGGGATCAATGTGTGATATAAGTGTTAATAATGTTTCATTTATGAATGTAGGCGCTCTTGTATTTGGGGCATAGGTGTTCAGAACTGTGATGTCCTTTTGGTGGATATTTCCTTTGATGAGAATATAGTGCCCCTCCTCATCTTTTTTGATTAATTTTGGTTGAAATTCTATTTTATTAGATATTAGGATAGCTACTCCAGCTTGTTTTCTGGGTCCATTTGCTTGAAAAACATTTTTCTAGCCCTTTACTCTGAGGTAGCGTTTATCTTTGTTGCATAGGTGTGTTTCTTGGATGCAACAAAATTTGGAACTTGTTTCCACAACCATTCTGTTAGTCTGTGTCTCTTTATTGGAGAATTGAATCTATTGGTGTTTATAGATACTAGTGACTAATGAATGTTACTTTCTTTTGATGTGGGGTTGCTGGTGTTGCTTTGTTTTATTGCTTATATTCTTTTGATTTTTTTTTTTGTTGTGTACTTATCTATGTCCTATGTTTCCTTGGATGTAGTTTTTTTTTTTGAATTTTTATTTTTTTATTTTATTTTTCTTTTTAGTTACATTTTGTTAACTCTGTGTCCCAGTTGTATCCCGCTCCCTCATTCCCTCCCCAACCCCACACTCCCTCCCTCTCCTCCCTGCCCCTTTCCAAGTCCCCTGATAGGGGAGGACCTCCTCCCCTTTCATCTGACCCTGTTTTATCAGGTATCTTCAGGGCTGGCTGCAAAGTCCTCCTCTGTGGCCTAACAGACTGCTCCTCCCCTGGGGGGGGGTGTCTAACAGCCTGCCCTTGAGATCCTGTTAGAAATAGTCCGTGTACCCCTTACTTTGGAAAACTACTTGGTTACTGAGCTACCACAGGCCACATCCGAGCAGAAGTTCTAGGTTATATCCATAGATGGTCCTTGGTTGAGTGTCAGTCTCAGAAAAGACCCTGTGCCCGGATATATTTGGTACTTCTAGAGCTCCTATCCTTTCCATATCATACTAACTTCCCTTCTTTCATATGATTCCCTGCACTCTGCCGAGGGTTTGGTTATGAGTCTTAGTGTCTGCTTTGAAACACTGCTAGGTAGAGTCTTTCAGATGCCTTTTGTGGTAGACTCCTGTCATAAGTTCAATGCACATCCCATTTGTCTTTCTAAATGAGGATTAATCACCTTCGCCTGTGTCCACTTTCTTGATTATCTTCTTTAGGTGTGTAGATTTCATTATGTTTATCATGTCTTGTAGGTCTATATAAGCGAGTATATACCAAGTTTGTCTTTCTCCTTCTGGGATACTTCACTCAGAATGATCTTTTCTAGATCCCACCACTTGCCTGCAAATTTCATGATTTCTTCCTTTTTGATTGCTGAGTAGTATTCCATTGTGTAAAAATACCACAGTTTCTGTATCCATTCCTCCGTTGATGGACATCTGGGTTGTTTCCAAGTTCTGGCTATTA
>NW_026596069.1:26557334-26571328 GCF_907164565.1 Psammomys obesus
TTGCTGAGTAGTATTCCATTGTGTAAAAATACCACAATTTCTGTATCCATTCCTCCGTTGATGGACATCTGGGTTGTTTCCAAGTTCTGGCTATTACAAATAAAGCTGCTACGAACATGGTTGAACAAATGTCCTTGTTGTGTACTTGAGCAAATTTTGGGTATATACCTAGGAGTGGTATAGCTGGGTCTTTAGGTAGCACTACTACTCCTAGTTGTCTGAGAAAGCGCCAGATTGACTTCCAGAGTGGTTGAACCAGTTTACATTCCCACCAGCAATGGAGGAGGGTTCCCTTTTCTCCACAACCTCTCCAGCATGTGCTATCACTTGAGTTTTTCATCTTGGCCATTCTGATGGGTGTAAGGTGAAATCTCAGGGTCGTTTTGATTTGCATTTCCCTAATGGCTAATGAGGTTGAGCATTTCTTTAAGTGTTTCTCTGCCATTCGATGTTCCTCTTTCAAGAATTCTCTGTTTAGCTCTGTTCCCCATTTTTTAAGTGGATTACTTGGTTTGTTGCTTTTCTGCTTCTTTAGTTCTTTATATATACTTGATATTAGCCCTCTGTCAGATAAAGGGTTGGTGAAGATTCTTTCCCAATCTGTAGGATGTCTATTTGTTTTGATGACAGTGTCTTTTGCTTTACAGAAGCTTTTCAGTTTCATGAGGTCCCATTTATTGATTGTTGCTCTTAGAGCCTGTGCTGTTGGTGTTCTGTTCAGGAAGCTGTCTCCT
Source organism: Psammomys obesus (assembly GCF_907164565.1). Taxonomy (NCBI): domain Eukaryota; kingdom Metazoa; phylum Chordata; class Mammalia; order Rodentia; family Muridae; genus Psammomys; species Psammomys obesus. The sequence continues at coordinate 26,558,069 of NW_026596069.1, forward strand.
GTGCCAATGAGTTCTAGGCTGTTTCCCACTTTTTTTTTTCCAGCTGATTTAGAGTATCTGGTTTTATGTTGAGGTCCTTGATCCACTTGGACTTCAGTTTTGTGCAGGGTGATAAATATGGATCTATTTTCATTTTTCTGCATGTAGACATCCAGTTGGTCCAGCACCATTTGTTGAAGATGCTGTCTTTTTTCCATTGAATGGATTTGGCTTCTTTGTCAAATATTGAGTATTCATAGGTGTGTGGGTTTATTTCTGGGTCTTCTATGCGATTCCATTGATCCTCCTTTCTGTTTCTATGCCAATACCATGCAGTTTTTATTACTGTTGCCCTGTAGTACAGCTTGAGATCGGGAATGGAGATACCTCCAGATGATCTGTTGTTGTACAGGATCGTTTTGGAGATTCTGGGTCTTTTGTTTCTCCATATGAAGCTGAGAATCTTTTTTTCAAGGTCTGTAAAGAATTGAGTTGGTATTTTGATGGGAATTGCATTGAATCTGTAGATTGTTTTTGGCAGGATGGCCATTTTCACAATGTTAATCCTACCAATCCATGAGCACGGGAGATCTTTCCATCTTCTGAGATCTTCTTCAATTTCTTTCTTCAAAGACTTGAAGTTTTTCTCAAACAGGTCTTTCACTTGCTTGGTTAGAGTCACACCAAGGTACTTTATGTTATTACTGGCTATTGTGAAGGGTGTTGTTTCCCTAATTTCTTTCTCAGCCTTTTTGTCTTTGGTATACAAGAGGGCTTCTGATTTTTTTGAGTTGATTTTGTATCCTGCCACTTTGCTGAAGGTGTTTATCAGCTGAAGAAGTTCTCTGGTTGAATCTTTGGGTTCGCTCATGTATACTATCATATCATCTGCAAATAGTGACACTTTGACCTCTTCCTTTCCGATTTGTATCCCCTTGATCTCCTTTAGTTGTCTTATTGCTCTGGCTAGGACTTCAAGTACAATGTTAAAGAGATATGGAGAGAGTGGGCAGCCTTGTCTTGTCCCTGATTTCAGTGGGATTGATTTAAGTTTCTCTCCATTGAGTTTGATGTTGGCTATAGGCTTGCTGTATATTGCCTTTACTATCTTTAGGTATGTGCCTTGTATCCCTGATCTCTCCAAGACTTTAAACATAAATGGGTGTTGGACTTTGTCAAATGCTTTTTCAGCATCTAAGGAGATGATCATGTGGTTTTTCTCCTTCATTTTGTTTATGTGGTGGATTACATTGATGGATTTCCGTATGTTGAACCACCCTTGCATTCCTGGGATGAAGCCTACTTGGTCATGGTGGATGATATCTTTGATGTGTTCTTGGATTCGGTTTGCAAGTATTTTATTGAGTATTTTTGCATCAATGTTCATAAGAGAGATAGGTCTGAAGTTCTCTTTTTTGGTTGGATCTTTGTGTGGTTTAGGTATCAAAGTGACTGTGGCTTCATAGAATGAGTTTGGTAGTGTTCCTTCTGTTTCTATTTTATGGAATAGTTTGAGGAGAATTGGTGTTAGTACTTCTTTGAAGGTCTTGTAGAATTCTGCGCTGAAGCCATCTGGTCCAGGGCTTTTTTTGGAGGGGAGACTGTTAATGACTGCTTCAATTTCCTTGGGAGATATAGGACTATTCAGTCTTTCTACCTGATCTTGACTTAATTTTGGTAGATGGAATCTGTCAAGAAAGTTATCCATTTCATTTAGATTTTCAAATTTTGTGCCATATAGGCTTTTGTAGTATGACCTAATAATCGTTTGGATTTCCTCAGTGTCTGTAGTTATGTCCCCATTTTCCTTTCTGATTTTGCTGATTTGTATGGTTTCTCTCTGCTTTTTAGTTAGTTTGGCTAAGGGTTTGTCTATCTTGTTGATTTTCTCAAAGAACCAGCTTTTTGTTTCATTGATTCTTTGGATAATTTTATTTGTTTCTAATTGATTGATTTCTGCCCTTAGTTTGATTACTTCCAGCCGTCTGCTCCTCTTGGGTGTATCTGCTTCTTTTTTTTCTAGGTTTTTCAGTTGGGCCATTAAGTTGTTTGTATGTGATGTTACGGATTTCTTCTTGTAGGCACTTAGTGCTATAAATTTTCCTCTGAGCACTGCTTTCAATGTGTCCCATAAATTTGGGTATGTTGTCCCTTCATTTTCATTGAATTCTAGAAAGTCTTTAATTTCTTTTTTTATTTCTTCCTTGACCCAGCTGTCATTGAGTAGTAAGTTGTTCAGTTTCCATGTGCGTGTCGGCTTTTTGTTGTTTCTGTTGTTGTTGATGTCCAGCTTTAGTCCATGGTGGTCAGATAGTATACAAGGGATTATTTCAATCCTTTTGTATCTGTTGAGGCTTGCTTTGTGACCAACTATATGGTCTATTTTGGAGAAGGTTCCTTGTGGTGCTGAAAAGAAGGTGTACTCTTTTGAGTTTGGGTGAAAAGATCTGTAGACATCTATTAGGTCCATTTGATTTAGGGATTCTGTGAGTGCTTTTATTTCCCTATTTGGTGTCTGTCTGGTTGATCTGTCCTTTGATGAGAGTGGGGTGTTGAAGTCTCCCACTATTAAGGTATTAGGATCAATGTATGATTTAAGCTTTAATATTGTTTCATTTACGAATGTAGGTGCTCTTGTATTTGGGGCATAGATATTCAAAATTGTGATGTCCTCTTGTTGGATTTTTCCTTTGATGAGAATATAGTGGCCCTCCTTATCTTTTTTGATTAACTTGGGTTGAAAGTCTATTTTATTAGATATTAGGATGGCTACTCCAGCTTGTTTTCTGGGTCCATTTGCTTGAAAAACATTTTTCCAGCCCTTTACTCTGAGGTAGTGTTTATCTTTGTTGCATAGGTGTGTTTCTTGGATGCAACAGAATGTTGGGTCCTGTTTCTGTAACCATTCTGTTAGCCTGTGTCTTTTTATTGGTGAGTTGAGTCCATTAATATTGATAGATAATATTGACCAATGCATGTTAGTTCCTTTTGTAATGGAGTCGATGATCTTACCTTGTTTCCTTGCTTGTTTTCTTTTCCTTTTTGTTGGGATATTATCTGTATGCCCTGTTTTCTTGGGTGAATTCGTTTTCGTTGGATTGGAGTTTTCCTTCTAGTATCTTCTGTAGGGTTGGTTTGCTGTATAGATATTGCGTAAATTTAGTTTTGTCATGGAATATTTTGTTTTCTCCATCTATGTTGAATGAAAGCTTTGCAGGGTATAGTAGTCTCGGTTGACATTTGTGATCTCTTAGAGTCTCCATGATGCTTGCCCAGGCCCTTCTGGCTTTCATAGTTTCTGATGAGAAGTCTGGTGTGATTCTGATAGGTCTACCTTCATATGTTACTTGGCCTTTTTCCCTTGCTGCTTTTAATATCTTTTCTTTGTTCTGTAGATTTAGTGTTTTGACTATGATGTGACGTGATGTGTTTCTTTTCTGGTCTAGTCTATTTGGTGTTCTGTAGGCCTCTTGTATATTTATGGACATCTCTTTCTTTAAGTTGGGAATATTTTCTTCTATGATTTTTTTGAAAATATTTTCTGGACCTTGGAGCCTGGAGTCTTCTTTTTCATCAATTCCTATTATTCTTAGATTTTGTCTTTTCATAGCATCCTTAATTTCTTGGATATTTTGTGATTGGAATTTTTCTGATTTTACTTTTTCTTTGAGAGAAGTATCAATTTCTGCAAGTGTGTCTTCAGCTCCAGAGATTCTCTCTTCCATCTCTTGTATTCTGTTGGTGATGCTTACTTTTGTGGTTCCTGATCTTTTCTCCAAGTTCTCCAGCTCAAGAGTTTTCTCATTTTGTGTTTTCTTTATTGATTCTAATTCTGTTTTCATGCCTTGCACCATTTCTTTTATGTGTTTGAATTTGGATTCCTGTCTCTCTATGATGGACTCTATTTCTTTGTTCATTTCCTTTTTGTATGCCACTAATTTTTTCTCTACTTGTGCCTCTATTTGTTTGGCTATGTTTGCCTGTGTTTCTTTAAGGGTTTTGTCTATTTGTTCTTTCTTTACCTCCAATTGACTGGCCAACTCTTTGAAAGATTTGTTCATTTCCTCCTTATGAGCCTCAAATAATTGAGCAAGCATGGCTTTAAGGTCATTTTCCTGTGCTTCTGATGAATTGGAGTATCCATCGATTTTGGGGTTTGCTGGTGAAGTCATGATGTCCTGATTTATGTTGGAAGTTTTCTTTCGCCTACCCCTGGCCATTGGCTTACCTGAGACCTTCCCTGTTTGTTTTTGGATTCTGCCGATCAGACTGGTACTGTCTCTCTCTCGAGTCTGGAGAATTCTTCAGGAAGTTGAGAGAGGTCCCGTGTCCTTAGCGTATGCTGAGGACTAGCTGTACCTGTGGGAGGAAAGTACGCAGGCGCAAACAGAGGCAAATGCAAGCGTGCGTGCGTGCGTGTGTATATGTGTGTGTGTGTAAGTGGGTGTGGGCGTGTGTCTCGAGGGACAGAGTGATGGCTAATGTTGAACCCTTGAGTGTGTGGGAGGGGCTCTGCAATGTATATGTCGCAGGCACTAGTGATGATCGCAGCGCAATTTCTGGCATTAACTGCCTTAACTCCTCAATTAGACCCACAGAGCAGGAACTTCAATGTTCCAAGTGCCCCTCTGTTTCCCAAAGTGGGTATATGGGTGGGAGGGGGTTCGATGCCTGGCTTCTGTTTTAGAAGAACCCAGGATCAGTGGAGCTGCAGATTCTCAAGGGTGCACTCACTTACAGGCAGGACATTTGGCAGAGATCGGCGTATCTGGGCTCTCTGCTCTCTGGTTTGGCCCTGATTCTTTGATGTGCTCCGCCAGTTCCGTGCTGCTGTCACTGCCAGGTTATGAGGTCTTGCTGCAGCTGGAGATTTCAGGGTGGTCACGTCAGTGGGAATCGGGGTAACCAGCCTTTCTGTTCTCTGGTTTGGCCCCGGTTAGTCTTAAACTGGAGGGCTGATGTGCCCCACCAGCTCAGTGCTGCTCCGCCGCCAGGTTAGAAAGTCCCGCTGTAACTGGAGACGGGTTGCTAGTCCAGATGCTTTCTGGGAAGTCCTGGGGTCTCTTTACTGTGCTCTCCAAGCTTCGGAGGCCCAGCGCCTGGTGTGTCTAGCCTGCATGGCGTTTCTGTCTGGTTTTGGTGAGTATATAGCGTATTCTCTGTCACTGTGGGATTGGGCGGGCCGTACCGTCAGTGATGGCGCTCCTGCCGAGCTGGTATGGCGTCTAGCAGACTCGGGCCCTGGGAGGATGGTGCAGCCGCCGCGCGTGAATCTTGGGCTCCGAGACACAGTACTGCTGGCCTTTGCCGATAAAGGGCTTGGGGCTCCGCCTCAGTGGCTGCAGGCCCCAGGCAGTTAGGTCTGCGCTGAGAAAGGCGAGTCCGCTGTGCCGAGGAGGAGGGAGGTCTGGGGGAGGGGAGTGCCGAGAGATCAAAGGATTGTTTCTTACCTTCCCCAAACAAGTCCCTGGGTGACCCTAGACCAAGGTTTTCACCTCCTGCGATGTTCCCTGTTGTTTAGAAAGTCTCTCCGTTGTTTCCCTGGCTTCAGAAGTTCTTCCACTCATCAACTCAGACCTTTATCTCTTCCACAGCTCAGAAACTGTGTGTGCTAGTCGCCATCTTGGCTCCGCCCCGATGTAGTTGTTTTTGTTGGGTTAGAATTTCCCTTCTAGTAACTTCTGTAGGGCTGGGTTATTGTGTAGATATTGTTTAAACTTGGTTTTGTCATGGAATATTTTGAATTCTCCATCTATGTTGATTGAAAGTTTTGCTGGGTATAGTAGTTTGGGTTGGCATCTGTGGTCACTTAAGATCTGCATGACACCTGCCCAGGCCCTTCTGGCTTTCATGGTTTCTACTTAGAAATCTGGTGTGATTCTGATAGGTCTAGCTTCATATGTTACTTGGCCTTACTCCCTTGCTGCTTTTAATATTTTTTCTTTGTTCTGTAGGTTCAGTATTTTTACTATGATGTGATGTGAAGAATTTCTTTTCTGGTCTAGTCTATTTGGTGTTCTGTAGGCCTCCTATATGTTTATGGACATCTCTTTCTTTAAGTTGGGAAAATTTTCTTCTATGATTTTCTTGAAAATATTTGTTCAACCATGTTCGTAGCAGCTTTATTTGTAATAGCCAGAACTTGGAAACAACCCAGATGTCCATCAACGGAGGAATGGATACAGAAATTGTGGTATTTTTACACAATGGAATACTACTCAGCAATCAAAAAGGAGGAAATCATGAAATTTGCAGGCAAGTGGTGGGATCTAGAAAAGACCATTCTAAGTGAAGTATCCCAGAAGGAGAAAGACATCTTGGTATATACTCGCTTATATAGACCTACAAGATATGATAAACATAATGAAATCTACACACCTAAAGAAGATAATCAAGAAAGTGGACACAGGCGAAGGTGATTAATCCTCATTTAGAAAGACAAATGGGATGTGCATTGAACTTATGACAGGAGTCTACCACAAAAGGCATCTGAAAGACTCTACCTAGCAGTGTTTCAAAGCAGACACTAAGACTCATAACCAAACCCTCGGCAGAGTGCAGGGAATCATATGAAAGAAGGGAAGTTAGTATGATATGGAAAGGATAGGAGCTCTAGAAGTACCAAATATATCCGGGCACAGGGTCTTTTCTGAGACTGACACTCAACCAAGGACCATCTATGGATATAACCTAGAACTTCTGCTCGGATGTGGCCCGTGGTAGCTCAGTAACCAAGTAGTTTTCCAAAGTAAGGGGAACACGGACTATTTCTAACAGGATCTCAAGGGCAGGCTGTTTGACCCCCCCCAGGGGAGGAGCAGTCTGTTAGGCCACAGAGGAGGACTTTGCAGCCAGCCCTGAAGATACCTGATAAAACAGGGTCAGATGAAAGGGGAGGAGGTCCTCCCCTATCAGGGGACTTGGAAAGGAGCAGGGAGGAGACCAGGGAGGGAGTGTGGGGTTGGGGAGGGAATGAGGGAGCGGGATACAACTGGGACACAGAGTTAACAAAATGTAACTAAAAAGAAAAATAAAATTAAAAAAAAATATTTTCTGGTCCTTGGAGCCTGGTGTCTTATTTTTCATCTACTCCTATTATTCTCAGATTTTGTCTTTTCATGGTGTCCTTGATTCCTTGGATGTTTTGTGTTTGGAACTTTTCTCATTTTATTTTTTCTTTGAGAGATGTATCAATTTCTGCAAGTGTATCTTCTCCACCTAAGATTCTGTCTTCCATCTCTTGTATTTTGTTGGTGATGCTTACCTTTGTCATTCTTGATCTTTTCTCTATGTTCTCCAGCTCCTGGTTTTTCTCTGTTTGTGTATTCTTTATTGATTCTAACTCTGTTTTCATATCTTGCACCATTTCCTTCATTTGTTTGAATGTGGAGTCCTGCTTTTCAATGATGGCTTTTTTTTTGTTTGTTCTTTTTCTCTCTATTTGCCGCTAATTGTTTGTTGCTTATTTGGCTGTATTTACCTGTATTTCTTTGAGAGCTTTGTACATTTTTCTTTATTTGCCTCCATTTGTGTGGTTATTTCTTTGAGAGCTTTGTTCATTGCCTCTTTGTTTGCCTCAATTTGTGTGGCCATTTCTCTGAGAGATTTGTTTATTTCCTCTTTATGAGCCTCTAATAGCTGGAAAAGCATAGTTTTAAAGTCGTTTTCTTGGGTATCTAGTGAATTAAAGTGTCCATTGTTTTGGGCGGTTGGTGGTGAAGCTGTCCTGATTTTTGTTGGGTATGTTCTTATGTTGGCCTCTGTCCATCTGCTTATCTGTAACCCTCACTGTTTGTTCCTGGAGTCTGTACCTCAGACTAGGACCATCTTTTTCTGGTTTCTGGACTGTTTTTTAGGAAGAAGAGAGAGGTTTACTGGTTTGGGATTTGTGTTGTGATTTCAGCTTTACCTAAAGTGAGGAATGTGATGCTGGCGCTATTCACAGGTGCTTTTAGAGGGCGCAGTGTGCATGCGTGGATTCCCTGACTATTGCAGTGGCCTACAGGCCACTGGTATGGAGCTCTGTCTGGGATCCAGGAATCGTTTGCCTGGAATTCACTGGTAGACCACAGAGCAGAGGCTTCAGTATTGGGAATGCTGTCCCAGGAATCCCTATGTCGCCCACACTAGGGGTGTGGGTGGTAGGGATCTGTTGTCTGGCTGCTTGCTTAGAGGGGTGCTGGATCTGAGGCTCTGCACTCACTTGAATGCACACTCACTCCCTTGCAGGACCAGTTGGAAAGCACAGAAGTTTCCCTTGTTCTCTACTCTCCCATTTGATCCTGCTGGGGCAAATGCTGGTGTAGTCTAACCGTCAGCTAGTGGTGCCATAGCAGCAGGTCTTGGTGTCTGCCATCACTGTGTGCTGTGCTGGGAGCTGCCTGTGCTGGAGCCCGGGCAGTGTAGTCTATGGCAGACTCTGCAGGTCTCTTCTGTATCCTTCAGCTCCTCCAGGGAATGATTTTGGTGGCTGGTCCCTGGGAAGTACTGGGATGGGTGTGGGTGGGGGCAGTGGGGACTGAATCTCTTCTGTCCCAGATCCCAAGGCTGGGGCCCAGGTGCTCTGGACTGTGGTGGAATACTCAGGCCACCTCTCTGTCCTTCCCCTCCACCAGTGAAGGCTTATGGTGGCTGGTCCCAGGGGAGTACCGGAAAGGGTTGTGTTGAGTGTCCTCAGTTCCAGATCCTGAGCCCGAGTATCTCTGCCAGAAGCCGCCTGGTGCTGGAGCTTATTATGGTGGCCGGTCCCGGGGGAGTGCCAGGTAGGGTTGACTGTCCTCAGTCTCAGATCCTGAATCGGGGTTTCTCTGTCAGGAGCCAGAATTTATTGTGGCTGGTCCCAGGGGAGTGCCAGGAAGGGTTGAATGACCTCAATCCCAGGTCCCAAGCCTGGGTTGAAAAGTTGAATTCTAAGATTAGTTTATATAGACACACATTTTATACTATATATGCTTAGATATGTGAACTATCAGTACAATTCTGTAATTTGGTCAATATTTGCGGTAACTAAAGTGTCCTTTAGTAATTATCCAATTAAAGATTGGAAAGTAAAAGATCTTAAATGCCTTTTTAGGGGTTTGGTTTTAGTTTTGTAGGGAGAAAGTACATGTCTGGTATAAGGCAGGCAAGCTTCTCCACTCTTACATTTTTTTAAAAATTTTTTTTATTTTTATTTTTTTATTTTTATTAATTACACTTTATTCACTTTGTATCCCTCCAAAAGCCCCTCCCTCCTCCCCTCCCAATTCCACCCTCCTATCCCCTTCTTCATGCATGCCCCTCCCCAAGTCCACTGATAGGGGAGGTCCTCTTCTCCCTCCTTCTGCTCTTAGTCTATCAGATCACCTCAGGAGTGGCTGCATTGTCATCTTCTGTGGCCTGGTAAGGCTGCTCCCGCCTCAGGGGGAGGTGATCAAAGAGCAGGCCAATCAGTTTATGTCAGCGGCAGTCCCTCTTTCATTACTATGTAACCCACTTGGACACTGAGCTGCCATAGGCTACATCTGTGCAGGGGTTCTAGGTTATCTCCATGCATGGTACTTGGTTGGAGTATGAGTCTCTGGGAAGACCCCTGTGTTCAAATTTCTGGTTCTGTTGCTCTCCTTGTGGAGTTCCTTTCCACTCCAGATCTTACTATTTCCCACTTCTTACATAAGATTCCATGCACACTGCCATGAGTTGGCCATGAGTCTCAGTGTCAGCTTTGATAGTCTGCAGGGCAGAGCCTTTCAGAGGCCCTCTGTGGCGGATTTCTAGCTTGTTTCCTGTTTTCTTCTTCTTCTGATGTCCATCCTCTTTGCATTTCAGGATGGTGATTGAGCATTTTAGTTAGGGTCCTCTCTCTTGATTAGTTTCTTTAGATGTACAGATTTTAGTAGGTTTGAAAGACCCCCCGCCTCACCCTAAGTTAAACATAGCTAATGCTATTTTGTAGTACACCACTGTTTTGAGAAACTCTGTAGGCTAAGTGGGGAACTGGAAAATTACTGAGAAACCCAGCTGTGTCATATCTGCGGTCAGGCTGCCTCAGTCGAGCTAAAAACAGCTTGTGTTAATCACCCTCATGGGATATCTGTGAGACTGTTCCAGCTGAGATAGGAGTCCTAAGGAAAACAACATGTGGCGGCCCAAGTTACGGGGTCATCATGACCGTCTCGACCACCCAGTTCCTGGAATCCTGGTGTCCCTGCCAAACTCTGACTCAAATTGTGGTCTCATTTAAATGTACCAATCAGCTCCCTGTAACCATGCTTCTCGCTTCTGTATCCGCGCTTCTGCTCTAAAACCCTATAAAAAGCCCAGCTTTCCACCCAGAGGGCGCGCAAGTCCTCCGAGAGACTTTGTCGCCCCGGGTACTCGTGTACTGAATAAAGCCTCTTGTTGTTTGCAGCCGAACAACTGGTCTCGCTGATCCTTGGGAGTGGGGGTCTCCCTGATGGAAGATTCCCCTCAGGGGTCTTTCATTTGGGGGCTCGTCCGGGATTTGAGACCCCTACCCAGGGACCACCGACCCAAATTCGGGAGGTAAGATTGCTGGCAGAACTTGTTTGTCTGTGTGTCAGTTGGTTTCTGTCTTAAGTGTTTGCATCCAAATCTGAGGCTTGGCCAAGTCATCCGTATCTGGCGGAAACCAGAAGGAGCTGACGAGCTCGGACTTCTTTTCCGCAGCTCCTGGGACACGTCTCAGGAGCATTTGTAGGGAGCCGATTTCTCGGTTCCCGTCTGGTGGGAAGCCGATTTCTCGGCTCCCGTCTGTTTGGAAACACGAGCCGACCTGGACTTTTTGGGGCTTCGCCCCTGTTCGAGGGCTACGTGTTTCATCTGGGAGATGGAAGATCCGGACCTCCAACACAGTCTCCATCTGAATTTTTGCTTTCAGTTTTGCGTCGATCTCGTGCCGCGCGGCTTGTGTTGTGTTTTGTCTGTCTAATTTCTGTAGTAAGTGTAATAAGTGTTTTCTATCTATTTGAAAATATGGGACAAACTGTCACTACTCCCAAAAGTTTAACTTTACAGCACTTCATGGAAGTCCGTGACATTACCCACAACCTCTCGGTGGAAGTGCGAAAAGGAAAATGGGACACCTTCTGTTCATCTGAGTGGCCAACCTTTGACGTGGGCTGGCCACGAGATGGCACCTTTAACCTAGGAGTTATTTTACAGGTGAAAGCTAAAGTCATGGACCCTGGACCCCATGGACATCCTGACCAGGTTCCATATATCATCACATGGGAATCTCTGGTCAAAGATCCCCCAACATGGGTAAAGCCTTTCCTTCCCCCTTGCCTGAAACCCACCCCGTCTGCCCCCTCCCTTCTTCCTCCTCCGCTGGTTCCAACCCCAACTAACTCTACTTTTACCCGGTCCTTTCGAAACCGGCTCCAGAGGAGACCTTTGGGCATAAGAAGACACCCCCAGTACTGCCGGCAGACGATGGCCCTCTTCTGGATCTTTTGACTGAACAGCCCCCTCCTTACAGAAACCCAGACTCCGTTGGGGAACCAGAGGGAGCAGCCCCCCAGAGGGAACCCCAGGGAGAACCCACCTCGTCCCCAGTGGCAGGACGATTGAGGGGGCGTCGGGAAGTCCCTCCCGATCCCTCCTCTCAGGCCTTTCCGTTGCGGACGGGGCCTGACCGCCAACTCCAATACTGGCCCTTTTCCGCGTCTGACTTATATAATTGGAAAAATAATAACCCTGCCTTTTCAAAGGACCCTTCTAGGCTCACAGCACTGATTGAGTCTATTCTAGTGACCCATCAGCCCACCTGGGACGATTGCCAACAGTTGCTCCAGACACTGCTGACCACCGAAGAGAAACAGCGGGTCATTCTGGAAGCATGCAAAAATGTCCCGGGAGATGATGGACAACCCACCCAGCTACCACACAGGATTGACGCTGCCTTCCCCCTGGAGCGGCCCACATGGGACTTTGCCACTGAGCGCGGTAGGGAACACCTACGTCTCTATCGCCAGTTGCTCATAGCAGGTCTCCGTGGGGCTGCAAGGCGCCCAACTAATTTGGCTCAGGTTAAGCTAGTGACCCAGAAACCTGAGGAATCCCCCTCCTCTTTCCTAGAGCGACTCAAGGAGGCATACCGTATGTACACTCCCTATAATCCAGAAGACCCAGATCAGGCAACCAATGTAGCCATGTCTTTCATCTGGCAGTCTGCCCCAGACATTAGAAAGAAGTTAGAAAGGCTTGAAAACTTGAGAGAGAGTACAGTACAGGATTTATTGAAGGAGGCAGAGCGGATTTTCAATAAGAGAGAAACACAGGAAGAAAGAGATGAAAGGCTAAGGAAAGAAGCAGAGGAAAGAGAGAACGTTAGAGAACGTAAGAGAAAAAGGGAATTTAGCAAGTTACTGGCCACCGTAGTGACAGGACAGAGACAGAGTAGGCAGGGCCTGGGAGACCGCTGGGGTCCACGAGTAGACAAAGACCAATGCGCCTACTGCAAGGAGAAAGGGCATTGGGTCCGAGACTGCCCAAAGAGACCAAAAGGGCCACAAAAGCCTAAGCCCCAGGCTACCCTGCTAAACCTGGAGGATTAGGGGAGTCAGGGTCAGGAGCCCCCCCCTGAACCCAGGATAACCCTTAATGTGGGGGGGCAACCCGTTACCTTCCTGGTGGACACCGGAGCCCAGCATTCGGTACTCACCACCTCACCGGGACCCCTGACTGACAAATCGGCGTGGGTTCAAGGAGCCACCGGAGGAAAAAGGTACCGATGGACCACTGAAAGAAGAGTCCAACTCGCCACCGGTAAGGTGACTCACTCCTTTTTACATGTTCCTGATTGCCCTTATCCACTGTTGGGGAGAGATCTATTAATGAAACTCAGGGCACAAATCCACTTTGAAGGGACTAAGGCCCATGTTACTGGGCCTCAGGGACAGCCTCTGCATGTGTTAACCATAAACCTGGAAGATGAATACCAACTTCACGAGCTTGAAAGGCCTTGGCCACAAGAAATGACTGTTTGGCTAGAAAAGTTCCCCGTAGCCTGGGCGGAAACAGGAGGAATGGGTCTCGCAACTCACCAGCCCCCCCTGGTGGTCACTCTAAAAGCATCAGCAACTCCCATTTCCATTAAACAATACCCGATGTCGCATGAAGCTTACCAAGGAATTAGGCCTCACATTCGGAGGCTTTTAGATCAGGGCATTCTAGTACCTTGTCAATCCCCCTGGAATACACCTCTCCTTCCGGTTAAAAAGCCAGGGACGGGAGACTACCGCCCGGTACAGGACTTGAGAGAAGTCAACAAAAGGGTGG
>NW_026596069.1:26576328-26661232 GCF_907164565.1 Psammomys obesus
CCCTATAAAAAGCCCAGCTTTCCACCCAGAGGGCGCGCAAGTCCTCCAAGAGACTTTGTCGCCCCGGGTACTCGTGTACTGAATAAAGCCTCTTGCTGTTTGCAGCCGAACAACTGGTCTCGCTGATCCTTGGGAGTGGGGGTCTCCCTGACGGAAGATTCCCCTCGGGGGTCTTTCAGGTTTATCCTATATTACATATCTATATGAGTGAGTATATACTGTGTGTTTCTTTCTGCTTCTGGGACAGCTGACTCAGGTTGATCCTTTCCAGGTCTCACCATTTACCTACAAATTTCATGATTTCCTTATTTTTCATTGCTGAGTAATACTCCACTGTGTAGATGTACCACAGTTTCTGCATCCATTCTTCAGTTGAGGGGCATCTGGGTTGTTTCCAGCTTCTGGCTATTACAAATAAAGCTGCTACAAACATGGTTGAGCAAATGTCCTTATTGTGTACATGAGCCTCTTTTGAACATATGCCTAGGAGTGGTATAGCTGGATCTTGAGGAAACACTATTTCTAGTTGTCACAGAAAGTGCCAGATTGCTTTCCAGAGTGGTTGTACAAGTTTACATTCCCACCAGCAGTGGAGGAGGGTTCCCCTTTCTCTACAGCCTCTCCAGCATGTGTGGTCGCTTGAGTTTTTCATCTTGCCCATTCTGATGAGTGTAAGGTGAAATCTCAGGGTCGTTTTGATTTGCATTTCCCTAATGGCTAATGAGGTTGAGCATTTCTTTAAGTGTTTCTCTGCCATTCAATATTCCTCTACAGAGAACTCTCTGTTTAGCTCTGTTCCCCATTTTTTAATTGGATTACTTGTTTTGCTGCTTTTCAGCTTCTTTAGTTCTTTATATATACTGGATATTAGTCCTCTATCAGATAGAGGGTTGGTGAAGATTCTTTCCCAATCTCTAGGCAGTTGTTTTGTTTTGATGACAGTATCCTTTGCTTTACAGAAGCTTTTCATTTTCATGAGGTCCCATTTATTGATTGTTGCTCTTAGAGCCTGTGCTGTTGGTGTTCTGTTCAGGAAGTTGTCTCCTGTGCCAATGAGTTCAAGGGTATTCCCCACTTTTTCTTCTAACCGATTTAATGTGTCTGGTTTTATGTTGAGGTCTTTGATCCACTTGGACTTTAGTTTTGTGCAGGGTGACAAGTATGGATCTATTTGCATTTTTCTACATGTAGACATCCAGTTAGACAAGCACCATTTGTTGAAGATACTATCTTTTTTCCATTGTATGGTTTTGGCATCTTTGTCAGGTGTCCATAAGTGTGTGGGTTTATTTTAGGGTCTTCTGTTCGGTTCCATTCATCCACCATTCTGTTTCTATTCTAGTACCATGCAGTTTTTATTACTGTTGCTCTATAGTACAGCTTAAGATCAGGGACGGAGATACCTCCAGAAGATCTTTTACTGTAGAGAATTGTTTTAGCAATTCTGGGCTTCTTGTTATTCCATATGAAGTTGAGAATTTTTCTTTCCATGTCTGTAAAGAATTGTGTTGGTAATTTGATGGGAATTGCGTTGAATCTGTAGATTGCTTTTGGTAATACGGCCATTTTTACTATATTAATCCTGTCAAGCCATGAGCATGGGAGATCTTTCCATCTTCTGATATCATCTTCTTATTCTTTCTTCAGAGACTTGAATTTTTTTTCATACAAGTCTTTGACTTCCTTAGTTAGGGTTACACCAAGGTACCTTATGTCATTTGTGGCTATTGTGAAGGGTGTTGTTTCTCTAATTTCTTTCTCAGCCCTTTTGTCTTTTGTATACAGGAGGGCTACTGATTTTTTTTTTTGAGTTAATTTTGTATCCAGCCACTTTGCTGAAGGTATTTTCAGCTGTAGGAGTTCCCTGGTAGAATTTTTGGGGTCACTCAGGTATACTATCATATAATCTTCAAATAGTGATAATTTGACTTTTTCCTTTCCAATCTGTATCCCCTTGATCTCCTTTAACTCTCTTATTGCTCTAGCAAGGACTTCCAGATATGTTGAAGAGATATGGAGAGAGTGGGCAGCCTTGTCTTGTCCCTAATTTCAGTGGAATTTCTTTAAGTTTCTCTTCATTTAGTTTGATGTTGGTATAGGCTTGCTGCATATTGCCTTTATTATGTTTAGATATGTGCCTTGTATCCCTGATCTCTCCAAGACTTTAAACATGAATGGATGTTGGATTTTGTCAAATGTTCTTTTAGCATCTAAGGAGATTATCATGTGTTTTTTTTTTTCTTTCAGTTTGTTAATGTGATGGATCACATTGGTGGATTTCCATATACTGAACCACCCCTGCATACCTGGGATGAACTCTACTTGGTCATGGTGGATGATATCTTTCTTGTGTTCTTGTATTTGGTTTGCAAGTATTTTGTTGAGTATTTTTGCATCAATGTTCATAAGGGAGATTGGCCTGAATTTCTCTTTCTTTGTTGGGTCTTTGTGAGGTTTAGGTACCAAGGTGACTATGGCTTTGTAGAATGAGTTTGGTAATGCTCCTTCTGTTTCTATTTTGTGGAATAGTTTGAAGAGAACTGGAATCAGCTCTTCTTTGAAGGTCTGGTAGAATTCTGTGCTGAAACCATCTGGTCTTGGGCTTTTTTTTGGATGGTAGACTTTCGATGACTGCTTCTATTTCCTTGGGGGATATAGGACTATTTAAATGATTTACCTGGTCCTGATTCAGCTTTGGTAAGTGGAATCCATCAAGAAAATTGCCCATTTCATTTAGATTTTCAAATTTTGTGGCATATAGACTTTTGAAGTAAGTCCTAATGATTGTTTGGATTTCCTCAGTGTCTGTCGTTATGTCTCCCTTTTCATTTCTGATTTTATTGATTTGGGTGGTGTCTCTCTGCCTTTGAATTAGCTTGTCTAAGGGTTTGTCTATCTTGCTGATTTTCTCAAAGAACCAGCCCTTGGTTTCATTGATTCTTTGAATTGTTTTATTTGTTTCTAATTGATTGATTTCAGCCCTGAGTTTGATTATTTCCAGCCGTCTACTCCTTTTTGGTGTGACTGCTTCTTTTTCTAGGGTTTAAAGGTGAGCCATTAAGTTGCTTGAATGACCTGTCTGGAATTTCTTCTTGAAGGCACTTAGTCCTATGAACTTTAGTCTTAGCACTGCTTTCATTGTGTCCCACAAGTTTGGGTATGCTGTGCCTTTATTTTCATTGAATTCTAGGAAGACTTTAATTTCTTTCTTTATTTCTTTCCTGACCCAGCTGTCACTTAGTAGCAAGTTGTTCGGTTTCCATGTGTGTGTAGGCTTTTTGCTATTTCTGTTGTTGTTGAGGTCCAGCTTTATTCCATGGTGATCAGACAGGATACTGATACAAGGGATTGTTTCAGTCTTCTTGTATCTCTTAAGGCTTGCTTTGTGACCAACTATGTGGCCTATTTTGGAGAAGGTTCCATGAGGTGCTGAGAAGAACGTAAATTCTTTTGTGTTTGGTTGTAAGGTTCTGTAAATGTCTGTTAGGCCCACTTGATGCACGACCTCCATTAGAGGCATTGTTTCTTTGTTTAATTTCTGTTTAGTTGACCTGTCCTTTGTTGAGAATGGGGTGTTGAAGTCTCCTACTATTAATGTGTTGGGATCTATGTATGGTTTAAGTTTTATCAATGTTTCCTTCACAAATGTGGGTGCCCTTGTATTTGGGGCATAGATGTTCAGGATTGTGATGTCTTCCTGGTGGAATTTTCCCTTGATGAGTATCTAGTGTCCTTCCCCATCTCTTTTGATTAATTTTGGTTGAAAGTCTATTTTATCAGATATTAGAAAGGCTACACATGCTTGCTTCTTGGTTCCATTTGCTTGGAAAGCTGTCTTCCAACCTTTTATCCTCAGGTAATGTCTATCTTTGTGACTTAGGTGTGTTTCTTGTGCACAACAGATTGCTGGGTCTTGTTTATGCATCCATTCTGTTAGTCTGTGTCTTTTTATTGGAGAATTGAGTCCATTGATGTTGAAAGAGATTAATGACCAGTGACTGTTAGATCCTTTGATTTTGATGTTGGCTGTGGTCATACGGTTGTGTGCTTGGTTGCTTATTCTTTTACTGTAGTGAGGTTAATGATTTCCTGTGTTTTCTTGAAAGTAGCTAGTTTTTTTGGGTTGTTTTTTCCCTTTTAGTGTCTTCTGTAACACTGGATTTGTGTGTAGGTATTGTTGAAATTTGTTTTTGTCATTGAATATCTTGTTTTCTCCATCTATGAGGATTGAGAGTTTTGCTGGGTATAGTATCCTCGGCTGACATCTGTGTTCTCTTAGGGTCTGCATGATATCTGTCCAGGCCCTTCTGGCTTTCATAGCCTCTGTTGAAAAGTCAGGAGTGATTTTAATAGGTTTGCCATTATATGTTACTAGGCCTTTTTCCCTTGCAGCTTTTAGTATTTTTTCTTTGTTCTGTATACTTAACAGTTTTGATTATTATGTGGCGGGAGGATTTTCTTTTCTGGTCTAATTTATTGGGTTTTCTGTAGGCCTCTTGTATTCTTATTGGCCTCTCCTTTAAGTTGGGGAAATTTTCTTCATTGATTTTGTTGAAAACATTTTCTGGGCCTTGGAGGAGGGAATCTTCTTTTTCCTCTATTCCTATTATTCTTAGGTTTTGTCTTTTTATGTTTTCTTAGATTTCTTGGATGGTCTGTGTCAGGAACTTTTTAGATTTAACATTTTCTTTGACAGATACATCGATTTCTTCCATTGTATCTTCCACACCTGAGATTCTTTCTTCCATTTCTTGTAGCCTATTGGTTTGCTAACCTCTGTAGTTCCTGCTTTCTCCCCTAAGTTCTTTCTTTCCACAGTTTCTTCCATTTGTGTTTTTTTTTTTTTTTAATTTTTCCAATTCTATCTTCAGGTCTTGAGCCATTTTGTTGGTTTCCTTCACCTGTCTGACTGTATTTTCATGTTTTTCCATCAATTCCTTCAGCTGTTTGTTTGAACAATCCACTGTTTCTTTTATTTCATTCAGTGATTTAAGCATTTCCTCTCTAAAGGCCACAAACTGTTTGGCTGCAGCTTCCTCTATTTCTTTTCATATTTTATTTGTTTCCTCTTCATGAGCATAGATGTTAGGCCATCTCCTTGAATTTCAATTATGCTGGGGCATCTAGGGCTATTTGCCCCTGGATAACTGGGTTTTGGAGATGCCATATTGCTCTGGCTTTTGTTGGTTGAACTTTTACACTGTCCTCTACCCATTGTGCTATCTTAGTTGTTTGAAGTTAGTTTCTGGTTGTTCCTGGACTCTTGTAGTGGAGAGAATCCCTTTGGCAGGAAGATGGTTGTTCCTGAAGGAAGCCTTCTCAGCTTTTTGGGTATAATCACTGGATGGCCGGTGTTTTTCAGGAGTTGCTACAGCTCACCTCAGGCATAGAGACCTGGGTGGTAACTGTGGTCCTGATTAGTCAAGAGGGCTCTCCTCTCACTGGGAGAAGTCCTGGAGACAGCTGCTCTCCTTCTGGGTTTCTTGCTGTAAATTTAGTGATCACCTGCTGTAACCTGTGTGTCCTGTGGTTTGGTCGGTTTTGTTAGGGATAACTGGTTGCCCCTTGGAGCAGTATCTGGGGGTTGATCTCAGGGTTCCTGGTCTTTTCTAGGTCTGAGGTTGGGGCTCTGTGCCCCAGAACCCAAGAGGTAATCTGTGGCGGGTGAGTACTGCTCTCCTGGTAACAGCAGGCTATCTGGGCACAGCAGTTCCCTGGGTTGGGTCAGTCTGTGGGACCTTTTCCGGGGATATACTGGGTTGCCTACGTCCGCCCCCTTTGCTTCGTTCCTTGTTTCTTGTGAGGGTTTCTCCAGACACTGACTCCAAGACTCTGGTGTCTTGGGGCACACAGTTCTGTCTGTAAGGAGTAGTTGGTACAAAGCAGGTCTCTGGGCTGGTGGAGCGTGCGCCCGCCTGGTAGTCTGCGGGAGTTGGGTTCCCAATAACTCTGTGCTCTCTGCTTGGGCCCGGATCTGTGATGGCTGGGCGTACTCGCCTGTTTGCGGTCTGTGGTCTGTGAGACTTTCTTCAGGCAAAGCCTGGGTGACCCAAGCAGCACGGTTTTTTCCTTCCCTGTGGAGCCCTCTCTGGACAGGGATTCTCAGTCTCTGTTGCACTGGGGCGTGCAGCTCGTCTGTACTGGTGCGCTGGGCATGCAGCAGCTCTCTGTGTGGCGGGAGCTCAGTTGTGATGGCGGTGGGTACCCACAAAACCTTCCAGGGAAAGACATGCGTGACCCGTGATCAGACTCGTAACTTTCCTTCCCAGTGAGGTTTTCTTGCGACTGGGACTCGCACCCTTGTGCCCACCGATCAGCCTGGGAAAGTGATCGGGACACACAGGTGTGCGGCTCCAGCCCAGAGACCCAGTGCCCGAGTTACCAGTGATC
Organism: Psammomys obesus; assembly: GCF_907164565.1. NCBI lineage: Eukaryota > Metazoa > Chordata > Mammalia > Rodentia > Muridae > Psammomys > Psammomys obesus. The sequence goes on from NW_026596069.1 coordinate 26,582,719, forward strand.
TCTTCCGGGTTCTGGCTGGGCGGCCGAGAGTGGACCCGATGGATTCCCACGCCGTGGGAACCTCCCCTCACTTGGGAAATGCAATTGCTGTGGTTTTAGGGCCCAGAGTTTAGTCTCCTGGTCGCTGCACGGAGAGTCCTTGGCTTGACTGTACAGGCTTGAGCTTTGTGGCATATCAATTTTGCCATCTGCATAGGCAAGCAGTTGGATGTAACAACCCAGAATTGCTAATCTCACATGTGAATGATAGGTAAATTTAAGAATGTCTGTATTGTATTTGAAGATTGTTTGCCATAAATCTACAAGTTAAACCTATGTATTTAAATTTGGTATGCTTGAGAAAAATTAATGTAAAATCTTTTTATATGATATTGTTATCTCAGTTCAAAGCTTAATTGAAAATATATAACCCAAATGATTTCTATATATAGTAAATTGAACTGTAACTTGTGTAATTCTGAATACACAGGTACAAATGTTTTTATTCCTCAAAAAAAGTCCATATTCAAAAGTAACATATTCACGGAGTGTCAATAAAAATAGACAAAATGTTCATTGTATTTTCAAAGCAGCATAGGTACATAAGCTAGGAATAATGAAGAACATGGGTCTTTTCTGAACTGTAACCTATTCAAGATTGGCCTTGAAGACTTGAGTTTCTGAATGGCTAATTCTGGACCCCCATGGCTTTAAAAGACATAGAATCATTTTTTGTGATCTTTGGGAGTAGTGCAATTTCAAGTGTAATAATTGGCATTGGCCTCTTGAGAAGGTCACAGAGTGGATACAAGGTAAAGTAAATGGTAGCAGTTTCACAGAATTCCCCAGGTTTCATCATTTGATTTTTATGGGTGAGCGTGCATTCTAGAATCAGAGTGACTTGATTTGAAGTTTGTTTGAATCCACAGATATTGATATCACTTTGTAAAAGCTGAATTTTTTAATAGAGTACTAGTAATAATTAGTCTTCAGAAACTGTTGAACATGAGATAGTGCTTGTAGGCTTACAACGGAGTCTAGAGTGCAACAAGCAGAGAGTAGATGTTAGCTATCATCATTATTATCTTTAATATCAGTGTTAGGTCAGGAACTGTGCCGAGGACCGGCACTGCCCTCACAACCCCTCTACCTTTAGCATCATGATATTTCCTTTATTGTTTTTATGACAAGAATAAGGCTAAATGGTGTTTCCCATGCCAAACTCTTGGTAGGTTACTGATTCAAAAGACAAAGTTTTTATTTGCTTTGGCCAGAAGACCCAGAAAAGGAAGGGTGAGTTTCTTTTTTTACATGGCTACTGTTAGAAGAGTCAAATTTTAACTCTAAATAGTTTTGTGTCTATGTAGGATGCAGCATAAATTCTTATACAGAGTTATACATTATGATAGAAAAATTTCAAATGATTGAATCATTGAATAATCACAAAGCTGAAACAAGGAACAGGCTTGCAAAGCATAGTATGAATTAATTTTAAAAACATATTGAGATAAATGGAAATTATCAGTAAGAGAAAGTGGAGCCACCTGGAAAAGGGAACTGAGAAATATTAGCTAGACACAGGAAAGATGTCTACAAACTGAGCAGGGAATGAAGCAGAAACATAGGTGCAGAATCTAAAGAGGAAAATGTGAGCAAGATAAAAAGATGAAAAACTGGCATGAGAGCAGTCAGAATTTTACAGGAAGGTTGAAAACAGTAGTTTCGACAGCTCAGCTCTTTGCTTGGCAACCAGAAAACAACTCCAGATGATAGCAGGCCTGACAAGCATGAAACTGCAAAGAATGTTCACACACTGTTTGGGACTCATTGAAGCAGCTGTTTCACAAGAGATTTGAAAAAGCATTTGCAGACAAATTGAGTATAGTGTACACATAGGGTCTTTTAATGGTTTGCCATGATATTTACTCGTTGCCATAACATATAAAAAAAAACTATTGTAAACTACAGGCATGATATTTCAAAATTTTGTTGAAATTGTTCTTTTATTAAAAAAAATCCACATCACATCAGAAATGTGTGGAAAAGATACTTCTCAGCACTGAGTTTTATTTCCCTGAAGCCAGTTCTACTTGCATGCCAAGTAGTTGTTGGAAAATTTCCACTGACTATTACACAAAATTTAAAAAGCCAAAGCATTGAATCAGAGGATAGTTTATGGCCCATTAACAATACATTCACTTCTCAGAACAGTAAACACGGCCTTATGGATATTAATGTAATTGTTTAGGATGAGTGTGTTGGCAAGCACTGTTGGAGTCTGTTAACACAGTCTGGAAAGCAACGTGTTTTAAGCAAATCTGCAAAATGTTACCAACTCATTAAGCTAAGAGCTTTATGGCTCAGTGTGCTAAAGCATTTCTGTGAGACACTTCTGAACAAAACTGTACATTCATTTCTGGCTCTGCCATGATTGATGTGGATGTAGGAAAGGCCGCTGTCCTCTTCACATTATGCTGGCGTGTTATCTTATTGTTTTCTTTTGCCTAAGAGTTCTTTTTTCATCCTGTACACAAGCAAATACTGCAGACAGGCTTCTGTATCCATCCTATGGAATACATATTTCTATATTTAAACGTAGTATGGAAAATACAAAGATGCTTCAAAAGCCATACTTCATATATGCGTTATAAATATTGATAGATTCCCAATCTCCTACACATGCTTTTAAATTTAGCTTGTCACTAATGCCTGGAATTAGTCAGAATGTTGTTAGAGATGGTGCAGTCCACTCCTGTACTCAGTGAAGCAACACATTCAATAGCAACCCCAGTGTATAGACTGAAGTTCTGTACCTGTAATGTGAGCTTCCATCATTCAGTTGGTTGTCCTAAGTTAAAAATGACAAAGAAAACACAATCCAAACAAGGGAACTCTCAAGACTGAAAACTGTAGTATGTTTTTCTTTTGCAGCCTTAGTGGTTCAGTCTTAACCTCCATGACATTTTTATTTTTCCCCTTTTCTGTCCTAGATATTTTTTCTTCTGGGTCTGGGTCTGAACCCTGGAACTAGTGCCTGGTTGTCATACACTCTACAATCAAGTGGTGTCCCCATCCTCTCTCTAACTTACCTTAATCCTCATGACTGCACTGTTCTCCTCCACCCATGGTGACCTTTTTTCTTAGTCTGTTTCTCTCTGTAGCACCACTCAGAGTCTGAGTGCTACATCCTAAAGGATAAAGGGCAATTGTGTTCCCAATGGTTCAAGCCAAGGTTACCCAACAGCATCACAGCTTTGTTTCTAAATAAGGATGAAGAGATGATGAATGCTTAAGTTTCCATTCTAAGTGACTAATTTAGGCTGATTCAGCAACTTATCAGGCTTGACCTGAATAATTTTAATTACTTTCTTACCAAGTCAGCTGATACATTCTTTGTAAATGATACTAATCAATACAGCATTTATTCAGATTGTCATTAAGGCTTTCTTTGATGTCTCTGTTTCTAGTTTCTACCTTTCAAAATCATTTTCCATATTATTACTAGTGTGATCAACTTTAAATGCATATTTCACTCTGCTTCACCCACATCACGATGTTCTTTTCTTCCATTTAAGATCAATGTATTCAGTTTTCACCTCAAATTTTACCTTTCTTGTTTAGATCATTTAATACCTGTTATTATTCCATAATTTTTCTGTCTTTATACCAAGCTTAACATGCCCGTGTTTTCTACTAGAGAGTGAATATCCAAAGGTGCGGACCATATATTACCCATTTTTTTATTGTGAAAATATTGAGCGTAACATATTGTGTAAAAGTAACTTTTCTTAGCCTGGTTTAATTGCCACAGTGAGGCTTACTGCTGCCATCTGCTAACCTAGGTCTAGTCCTGGAAGCTTCAAGGCTCTGTACAGTCTAATCTAGGCCTAGAGACTTCAGCCTCTGAGACTTACTGCTGAATAAACTCAGCCTTTCTAGTTCTTTTTGAACTCTTACTGGCTGGTTCAACTCAGTTGTTCTGGCTCAAACTCTTTTCCTAGCTGACTGATTCAGTCTGGCTTCTCTTTCAGCCTCTGTCTGAATTGTTCTGCTTGGCCTCATAATAACTTTGGCAATATGTCCTAATATGCTTCTCATTCTCTGGCTCTTTTTGTCTACACCTGTGTCTAGCTTGTTCTCTCCTCAATCTGTCTCTGTAAAACAATCCCAGTAAAACTGCCTCTGAATTCCATGAACTGAACTGCCAGGAACTCAACTCCACTGCACTGCCTCTCAAGTCACTGACTCAACCAAACTGACTGAACAGCACTCAGAGGTCTGCATACCTCTGACTCCTGAGTGTTAGGATTAAAGGTGTGTACTATATCACCAGCACCTAAGTTTTTCTTTACCTGAAACTTGCTCTATACCAGGCTGGCCTTGAACTCAGAGATCTGTTTGCCTCTCTGTCTTTTGGGATTAAAGGTATGTATTCCAGATGAATCACACAGACCTAGAAGGCCTTTGGATGTGATCTTTTGCCATAGCAGCCATGTTCTGAATTAAAATCCATTACAATACCGTGCCAGATAAGATATAAATAAATATTAGCCAAATGTAACTACTAAAGTGCTGCATAATCCAACATTTATAACAACTGTTTTAATGGTGTAATGTTGGAAAAACTGCTCAAGGAATGGAAAATATAAGTCTGTGTAAAATTTTCTACCCACAGGAGGGTCTTATTTGAGCAATATCAGGAAACAATTCTTTATTTTTTTTCTCAAAACTTTGTAAGTGACAATGTCTAATTTTATTCTGATCTATCTTTCAAAGAGTTTTTCACTGAAAACAGATAACCATGTAATAATATAGAGGCAATGTCTCCCCTTGAAAAAAAAAATGTTTGCTTTTATTTGAATCTGGGCATAGGGCATTCCCTGTGAGAACATTGTAGTATTCTGGCTGTGACTGTTGTGGAAAGCAATACAACCTTTACTGCAGAATCAGGTGTGTGCCTTCAGTTAGCAGTATTCATGAATCCTCAAGTAAGGCAGAAATCTCAGAACCTTCGATGTTCTTAGCTTGTGCCACAAAAAGGATCTACAAGCTTGTATTTACTTGTAGGACTTTGGATTTTTGCAGTGGCCTATTCCATGTCAAGCTAAATCTCGTAGAGTCCCTGTTTTAGTTTTGGATGACCTCCTTACCAGCATTTTAATTGCCTTTGATAGATGGACTGTGTTATTCATAAAATCTATAAAGAAAATTGGCAAGTGCCTAGAATAAATTAACATATTAAATTTTGTGCTGCATTTATCTATAATATCACCATGCAGCCAGGTATAAGAAAAGGAGGCCAGGTATTTTTTATGACTTGTCATTCTCATTTTCCACTATATGTAATTCAGTTTTATTTATAGAGAAACGTTAATGTATTAAGCTGTCTTTCTTTTTATCTATCTTTACTGCTTCCACCATACCACTACACATTTAATGATGCAAAATAAAACTCTCCTACTTTCATTTTATGAACTCTTGATTAATTTTGTATACCAGACCAAGAAATATTAAAAATGGAAATTTGATGGAATTATTTTGGAAACACCTATTGTTGACTCCTAGTGGTCTCTAAATAAATTCTGTGCTTTAATCCAAAGGCTGTATTCAAAGAGTTTTAAGTGAGTCAGTGTTTTAAATATGAAAGAAGTATATTTATTTTGTGGACATAATTTTGAGGGATAGATAGTAAAATCTGGAACAGTAGCTACTGTGGGAACCATGTCTCTTACACACTGTTGCTTCACCAAGACACAGATCTTCTATACCCTGATTGTGTTCCATGAAACAAGGAGAAAGAACTGGAAAGGCAGGCTGCCTCTCTTTTAAATTTAAAAATATAAATTTGTTCAGATATATTTTTCTTTAATTCTATTGGATATAAATTAGATTTATATGATAACACCCGGTTGCAAGGAAAGTGTGAAATAGGAAATGTGTTGTAGGTATTCTGGAAGCCCAGCTGAAAATTCAGCTTAATGGCTACAAAGCAATGGAGAGTGTAGAACTGAATACTGGGGCTGGCACCAGCTTCTGCCACCTTAACTGCGTATACCACTTATAACGTTTTATACCATTTATAACGTGGTTCCTGCTTGTTCTTTAACAACAAGAGATAATACCACACCTCTGTGAAACATTACCAAAATGCACTACACACTGTAAAACTGCTTTTGTTTTAAAATGTGGTTTACTTAATTGTACAACAAGGTTTTCAATAATTATAACTCTTTGACTTAAATATTTAATGGGCATTATTTAACACAACGATTACTTGTAATTGTTGAGTAAAAACGGTTGAATAATTAAAAACTGTGTTCAAAAGATATTGTGTTTGTGAACAGTAACACCCACATTTTATGCAGGAAGAAACATGAGCAACTCAGACGGGACTAGCTCAGATCCTCCCTCTGCCTAGGTTACTGAGTCCCAAGGAAGTTTTCATTCCACTCTCCCAAGACACTTCCTAATCATTTCAAGGACATTAAAATAAATATGAAATTAGGGTCTATCTCAGTTGCATAATTCCAGATAAATAAGTTCTGCTTGTTTTCCATGAACAAAAGGAAGACTTCTGAGATGCCTTCCAGGTCTGGATTTCTTATGCTGTGGAAAAGATAATCAGGTGAACATTTAGTTAACAAACAATAACAGCATTTTATTATAGAATTCTCCCCTTAGGATTGGACACATCTATTTCTCTGAGCCTTTTAACCAATTTTTTAATTAAAAATTTTATGCTGACTTCCAAACTTAATCCTCTTCACATTATAAAAGCAGAAAGACTAGGAATAAATCTGTAATGCTGATTTTTGCGGTACATTCAGTAATTCTTTTCAGGTATCATCATTACCTAGGTGGGGAGAACAACAGCTCTTTTGAGTCTTTACTGATATTCTATCTTTCCACAGTCATCCTTAATTCAGTTTTACAAAGAATTGTGTCCCAGTTACCAAAATTATTTTACTTAACCAGGTGCCATGACACATGCCTGTAATCCCAGCACTCAGGGAGGCAGAGGCAGGTGGATCTCTGTGAGTTCAAGGTCAGTCTGATTTTTTTTATATAATTAAATATTTTTATTAATTCTTTTTTTTACTTTTTATTTTTTTAATATTAGTTTCAGTTTGTTAATCTTGTATCCCTGCTGTATCCCACTCCCTCTTTACCTCCCAATCCCACCCTCCCTCCCTCCCTCATCTCCTCCCTGCCCCTTTCCAAGTCCACTGATTGGGGAGGTCCTCCTCCCCTTTCATCTGACCCTGTTTTATCAGGTATCTTCAGGACTGGCTGCAAAATCCTCCTCTGTGGTCTAGCAGGACTGCTTCTCCCTGGAGTGGGGGAGTGGTGGTCAAAGAGCCTGCCATCGAGATCATGTCAGAAACAGTCCCTGTTCCCTTTATTAGGGTACCCACTTGGATACTGAGCTACCAAGGGCTACATCTGAGCTGAGACTCTAGGTTGCATCCATACATGGTCCTTGGTTGGAGAAACAGTCTCATAAAAGACCCCTGTGCCCAGATACATTGAGTCCTTGTGGAACTCCTGTCCTCACCAGGTCATATTAACTCCTCCCCCCTCCCCTTTTTTTGATTCCCTGCACTCTGCCAAAGGTTAGTTTATGAGTCTCAGCATCTGCTTTGATACACTGCTAAGTAGAGTCTTTCAGAAGCCCTCTGTGGTAGGCTCCTGTCCTGTTACTGGTCAGTCTGATTTTTAAAGTGAGTCCAGGATAACCAAGGCTACATAGAGAAACCCTGTCTCAAAAAGCAAAACAACCAAAAAATTAATAATCATACGAGAATAATAATATAATAATATGAGAACCTGATCATATGAGAATTAACAACAACAATAAAATGGTGACAGAGGTTAAAAACAAGTCTTGAATACAAGAGGAATCCTAAAATGCCCACAACTTATTCTTTTTGCAAAGATATATTGATTGATATACCCACAATTCATTTGTTTTGTAATCTCATATGTGGAGAAGCACTAAATCAGACAATTCTTGTGTTTAATTAAAACACACACACACACACACACACACACACACACACAATTGGATATATGAACTATAAGATGAGAGGGTAATAGAATTTTCATCCAACCTGATAAAACAGGATCAGATGAATGGGGAGGAGGTTCCCCCTATTAGTGGACTTGGCAAGGGGCACGGTGGAGATGAGGGAGGGAGGGAGGGACTGGGAGGGAATGAGGGATCGGGACATGGCTGGGATACAGAGTTAATAAAATGTAACTGATAAGAAAAAAATAAAATTAAAAAAAAAGAATTTTCATCCAAAAAATCTTGAATTTTTTAATTAAATTTTTATTTTTTTTTAATATTAGTTACAGTTTATTAACTTTGTATCCCAGCTATAAACCCCTCCCCTCATTCCCTGCCAATCCCACCCTCCCTCCCTCATCTTGTCCCTGCCCCTTTCCAAGTCCAATGATAGAGGAGGTCCTCCTCCCTTCCATCTGACCCTAGCTTGTCAGGTATCTTCAGGACTGGCTGCAATGTCCTCCTCTGTGGCCTAGCAAGGCTGCTCCTCCCTTGGGGGTGGGGGAGGTCCAAGAGCCTGCCATTGAGTTCCTGGCAGAAATAGTCCCTGTTCCCCTTACTATGGGAAACCAATTGGTTACTGAGCTACCACAGGCTACATCCAAGCAGACCCTAAGAGAACACAGATGTCAACCCAGGCTACTATACCCTGCAAAACTCTCAGTCCTCATAGACGGAGAAAACAAGATATTCAATGACAAAAACACATTTCAACAATACCTACACACAAATCCAGCATTACAGAAGACACTGGAAGGGAAAATACAACCCAAGAAAATTAGCTTCTGTCAAGAAAACACAGGAAATAATTAACCTTACTACAGCAAAACAAAAAGCAACCAAGCACACAACCTTATGAACACAGTAAACATCAAAATCAAAGGATCTAACAGCCACTGGTCATTAATCTCTCTCAACATCAATGGACTCAACTCTCCAGTAAAAAACACAGATTAACAGAATGGATACTTTAACAAAACCCAGCAATCTGTTGCATACAAGAAACACACCTAAGACACAAAGATAGACATTACCTGAGGGTAAAAGGTTGGAAGCAAATGGACCCAAGAAACAAGCAGGAGTAGTCATTCTAATATCTGATAAAATAGACTTTCAACCAAAATTAAAAAAAAAGAGATGAGGAAGGACACTTCATACTCATCAAGGGAAAATTCCACCAGGAAGACATCACAATCCTGAACATCTATGCCCCAAATACAAGAGCACCCACATTTGTAAAAGAAACATTGATAAAATTTAAACCACATATAGATCCCCACACATTAATAGTGGGAGACTTCAACACCCCACTCTCAACAAAGGACAGGTCAACAAAACAGAAATTAAACAAAGAAAAAATATCTCTGACAGAGGTTATGAATCAAATGGACCTCACAGACATTTACAGAACTTTACACCCAAACACAAAAGAATTTACCTTCTCAGCACCTCATGGAACCTTCTCCGAAATAGGCCACATAGTTGGTCACAAAGCAAGCCTCAACAGATACAAGAAGACTGAAATAATCCCTTGTATCCTGTCTGATCACCATGGAATAAAGCTGGACTTCAACAACAACAGAAATAGCAAAAAGCCTACACACACATGGAAACTGAACAACTTGTTACTAAATGACAGCTGGGTCAGGGAAGAAATAAAGAAAGAAATTAAAGCCTTTCTAGAACTCAATGAAAATGAAGACACAACATACCCAAACTTGTGGGACACAATGAAAGCAGTGCTAAGAGGAAAGTTCATAGCACTAAGTGCCTTCAAGAAGAAATTCGAGACAGCTCATTCAAGCAACTTAATGGCCCACTTAAAAACCCTAGAAAAAGAAGAAACAGACACACCAAAAAGGAGTAGACAGCTGGAAATAATCAAACTCAGGGCTGAAATCAATCAATTAGAAACAAATAAAACAATTCAAAGAATCAATGAAACCAAGAGCTGGTTCTTTGAGAAAATCAACAAGATCGACAAACCCTTAGCCAGGCTAACTAAAAGGCAGAGAGACACCACCCAAATCAACAAAATCAGAAATGAAAAGGGGGACATAACTACAGACACTGAGGAAATCCAAACAATCATTAGGACTTACTTCAAAAGTCTATACTCAACAAAATTTGAGAATCTAAATGAAATGGACAATTTTCTTGATCGATTTGACTTACCAAAGCTGAATCAGGATCAGTAAATCACTTAAATAGTCCTATATCCCCCAAAGAAATAGAAGCAGTCATCAAAAGTCTCCCATCCAAAAAAAGCCCAGGACCAGATGGCTTCAGCGCAGAATTCTACCAGACCTTCAAAGAAGAGCTAACTCCAATTCTCTTCAAACTATTCCACAAAATAGAAACAGAAGGAACATTACCAAACTCATTCTATGAAGCCACAATCACCCTCGTACCTAAACCTCACAAAGACTCAACAAAGAAAGAGAATTTCAGGCCAATCTCCCTTATGAACATTGATGTGAAAATACTTAACAAAATACTTGCAAACTGAATCCAAGAACACATCAAAGATATTATCCACTATGATCAAGTAGGCTTCATACCAGGTATGCAGGGGTGGTTCAATATACGGAAATCCATCAATGTGATCCACCATATTAACAAACTGAAAGAAAAAAAACCACATGATAATCTCCCTAGATGCTGAAAAAGCATTTGACAAAATCCAACATCCATTCATGTTTAAAGTACTGGAGAGATTAGGGATACAAGGCACATATCTAAACATAGTGAAGGCGATATACATCAAGCCTATAGCCAACATCAAACTGAACGGAGAGAAACTTAAAGCAATCCCACTGAAATCAGGGACAAGACAAGGCTGCCCACTCTCTCCATATCTCTTCAACATAGTTCGGGAAGTCCTTGCTAGAGCAATAAGAGAGTTGAAGGGGATCAAGGGGATACAGATGGGAAAGGAAGAAGTCAAATTATCACTATTTGCAGATGATATGATAGTATACATGAGTGACCCAAAAACTCTACCAGGGAACTCCTGCAGCTGATAAACACCTTCAGAAAAGTGGCCGGATACAAAATTAACTCAAAAAAATCAGTAGCACTCCTGTATACAAAAGACAAAAGGGCTGAGAAAGAAATTAGGGAAACAACACCCTTCACAATAGCCACAAATGACATAAAGTACCTTTGTGTAACCCTAACCAAGCAAGTCAAAGACTTGTATGAAAAAAATTTCAAGTCTCTGAAGAAAGAATTAGAGGAAGATATGAGAAGATGGAAAGATCTCCCATGCTCATGGCTTGGCAGGATTAACCTAGTAAAAATGGCCATCTTACCAAAAGCAATCTACAGATTCAATGCAATTCCCATCAAATTGCCAACACAATTCTTTACAGACCTGGAAGGAAAAATTCTCAACTTCGTATGGAATAACAAGAAACCCAGAATTGCTAAAACAATCCTCTACAATAAAAGATCTTCTGGAGGTATCTCCATCCCTGATCTCAAGCTGTACTATAGAGCAACAGTTATAAAAACTGCATGGTACTGGCATAGAAACAGAATGGTGGATCAATGGAACCGAACAGAAAACCCAGAAATAAACCCACACACTTACGGACACCTGATTTTTGACAAAGATGCCAAAACCATACAATGGAAAAAAGATAGCATCTTCAACAAATGGTGCTGGTCCAACTGGATGTCTACATGTAGAAAAATGCAAATAGATCCATACTTGTCACCCTGCACAAAACTGAAGTCCAAGTGGATCAAAGACCTCAACATAAAACCAGACACATTAAATCGGCTAGAAAAAAAAGTGGGGAATACCCTAGAACTCATTGGTACAGGAGAAAACTTCCTGAACAGAACACCAACAGCACAGGCTCTAAGAGCAACAATCAATAAATGGGACCTCATGAAATTGAAAAGCTTCTGTAAAGCAAAGGACACCGTCATCAAAACAAAGCGACTGCCTACAGATTGGGAAAGAATCATCACCAACCCTTTATCTGACAGAGGACTCATATCCAATATATATAAAGAACTAAACAAGCTGAAAAGCAACAAACGAAGTAATCCACTTAAAAAATGGGGAACAGAGCTAAAGAGAGAATTCTCTGCAGAGGAATATTGAATGGCAGAGAAGCACTTAAAGAAATGCTCAACCTCATTAGCCATTAGGGAAATGCAAATTAAAACAACCCTGGGATTTCACCTTACACCCATCAGAATGGCCAAGATGAAAAACTCAAGTGACAACACATGCTGGAGAGGTTGTGGAGAAAGGGGAACCCTTCTCCACTGTTGGTGGGAATGAAAACTTGTACAACCACTCTGGAAATCAATCTGGCACTTTCTCAGACAACTAGGAATAGCGCTTCCTCAAGACCCAGCCATACCACTCCTAGGCATATACCCAAAAGAGGCTCAAATACACAAAAAGGATATTTGCTCAACCATGTTTGTAGCAGCTTTATTTGTAATAGGCAGAAGCTGGAAACAACCCAGATGCCCCTCAACTGAAGAATGGATGCAGAAACTGTGGTACATCTATACAATGGAGTATTACTCAGCAATGAAAAATAAGGAAATCATGAAATTTTCAGGTAAATGGTGGGACCTGGAAAGGATCATCCTGAGTGAGTTGTCCCAGAAGCAAAAAGACACGCATGGTATATACTCACTCATATAAACATACAACATAGAATAAACCCACTAAAATCTGTACATCTAAAGAAACTAAGCAAGAGAGGACCCTAACTAAAATGTTCAATCCCCATCCTGAAAGGCAAAGAGGATGGACATCAGAAGAAAAAGAAAATAGGAAACAACCTCGGAACCTGCTACAGAGGGCCTCTGAAAGCCAGAAGAAAACAGGAAACAACCTTGAGACCTGCCACAGAGGGCCTCTGAAAGCTTCTGCAGTATGGACTGTCAAGGCAGATGCTGAGCCTGGTGGCCAACTGATGGGCAGAGTGAATGGAATTTTGTGTAGGAAGTGGGAAATAGTGAGAGCTGGAGGGGACGGGAACTCCACAAGGAGAGCAACGGTACGGGATAATTTGAACGCAGGGAACTTCCCAGAGAGTCATGCTCCAACCAAGGAGTGTTCATGGAGATGACCTGGAACCCCTGCACAGGTGTAGCCCATGGCAGTTCAGTGTCCAAGTGGGTTACATAGTGATGGGAAGAGGGACTGCCTCTGATATAGTCTGATTGGCCTGCTCGTTGATTGCTTCCCCCTGAGGGGAAGCAAGGCCACAGTAGAGGACAATGCAGCCACTTTTGATGAGAACTGATAGACTAAGATCAGAAAGAAGAGGAGAACCTCCCCTATCAGTGGACTTGGGGAGTGGCATGCATGCAGAAAGGGGAGGGAGGATGGGATCGGGAGGGGAGGAGGGAGGAGCTTATGGGGGGATACAAAATGAATAAAGTGTGATTAATAAAAAAATAAAAAAAATTCATTATTTCTATATGTATGAATTTTTTGCTACCAAGTATATGTACTATTTGCTTGCATGGTGGCTGTGCATGCCAGAAGGACTGGTTGGATCCCGTGGATCTGGAATTACAGACATGTGTTAGTGTCTGTATAGGTGCTGGGAATAAAATCTGGCTCCCTCAGTAAGAGCAGCAAGTGCTTTTAACTGAGCCTAAATCCCCTAAATCCATAAAAACCATTCTCAATTCTCTTTTTCCTCTTTCTTCCTGTCTGTTTCTCTGACTCTCACCTTCTTTTTCTTTCTTGCACAGTCACACACACTCGCACACACATGCATGCATACTTCAAAGAACAACAAACAAAACACTGCCCATATAGCAGGTTAACAGTGGCTTTTTAGAGGAGTGAGATTTTGTCCCTCTGTCAAAGAAAAAAAAAGGTGGTGGAGGTTGAAAGAACATGAAATAAATTGCTATTTTATTACCAACTTCCATTTTTCAAAGTGGAGCCTGTGAAATAAAGAGGTAAAGAGAAACAAGATGTGTGACAAACAGGCTTTCTTGGCTCGTCCATCACTTAATATATAGAATACATAATTGCCATATAGTTACGTTATTTTTGTTTTTCATTTGCAACACAAATTAGCTTCATTCTTTAATTCATCATGAAATGGAATTACCAAATTAGTTTGAAGTGCTAAGCAGAGAACCTGAGGCTTTCCCTCTGGCTCTAGCTCTTTCTTTCTTATGTACTACACTCTTTTTTTTTTTTTAGTTCTAGGATAATCCTTGATATAACCAAATAGAGACATTCACACTATGTAGGTATTTTGCTACACTTGTCTGCTTCTGTATCTTAGCAAAAGCTAGCCTGTTATTATGAATCTCCCCCTAAAATTTCATAAACTAAATAGAAATACTTTTCAATATTCAGAAGCCTCTTTTCATCATACTTACACAATGAGTAATGAGTTCCATAAAGAGAGTAATGACATGAGTCAAGTTTGTAAAAACAACAGTCTTCCTATTGTGTGGAGACCTTATGAGTAAAAGTAGGTAAGAACAACCCCCTAAACCTGAGCTGAGCAAGGATGAGAACAACAGGCATGCTAATGTAGATAAAGGAAAGCCCACATTACAGATCAAGTTTCAAACCCAGACAAAGAACTACAGGCAACTATGGAATGCTGATGGCAGGAGAAAGAATTGTTCTCCTGAGAAAAGAGCATCAGTTTGTTATTTAAGTAACAGCATATATACTAAGTGGATTGTACTTATGTGTGTAGGAATAACTATATGTGTATATACATTGAAAGACCCCCGCCTCACCCTAAGTTAAACATAGCTAACACCATTTTGTGGGACACCACTGTTTTGAGAAACTCTGTAGGCTAGGTGGGGAACTGGAAAATTACTGAGAAACCCAGCTGTGTCATATCTGCGGTCAGGCTGCCCCAGTCGAGTTAAAAACAGCTTGTGTTAATCACCCTCATGGGATATCTGTGAGACTGTTCCAGCTGAGATAGGAGTCCTAAGGAAAACAACATGTGGCGGCCCAAGTTAAGGGGTCATCATGACCGTCTCGACCACCCAGTTCCTGGAATCCTGGTGTCCCTGCCAAACTCTGACTCAAATTGTGGTCTCATTTAAATGTACCAATCAGCTCCCTGTAACCATGCTTCTTGCTTCTGTACCCACGCTTCTGCTCTAAAACCCTATAAAAAGCCCAGCTTTCCACCCAGAGGGCGCGCAAGTCCTCCGAGAGACTTTGTCGCCCCAGGTACCCGTGTATTAAATAAAGCCTCTTGCTGTTTGCAGCCGAACAACTGGTCTCGCTGATCCTTGGGAGTGGGGGTCTCCCTGACGGAAGATTCCCTTCGGGGGTCTTTCAACATATAACTATGTAACATCAATTAATGAAAAATGAAACAATAATTTTTCAAGAGAGCAAGAAGGGGTATATGAACTGAGGAAAGGGAAAAAATAAATGATGTAATTGTAATATCCAAAAACTAAAAGAAAATTAAAAAATGGGGTATGGAGCTAAACAGAATTCTCTGTAGAGGAATATAGAATGGCAGAGAAACACTTAAAGAGATGCTCAACATCCTTACCCATCAGGGAGATGCAAATCAAAACGACCCTGAGATTTCACCTTACACCCATCAGAATGGCTAAAATCAAAAACTCAAATGACAACACATGCTGGAGAGGTTGTGGAGAAAGAGGAACACTCCTCCATTGCTGGTGGGAATGTAAACTGGTACAACCACTTTAGAAGTCAATCTGGCACTTTCTCAGAAAATTAGGAATAGTGCTTCCTCAAGACCCAGCTATACCACTGCTAGGCATATACCCAAAATTTTCTCAAGTACACAACAAGGACATTTGCTCAACCATGTTTGTAGCAGCTTTATTTGTAATCACCAGAACCTGTAAAAAACCCAGATGTCCCTCAATGGAGAAATGGATACAGAAATTGTGGTATTTTTACACAATGGAATACTACTTAGCAATCAAAAGTGAGGAAATCATGAAATTTGCAGGCAAATGGTGGGATCTTAAAAAGTTCATTCTGAGTGAGGTATCCCAGAAGGAGAAAGACACACATAGTATATACTCACCTATATAGACCTATAAGATATGATAAACATAATGAAATCTATACACTTAAAGAAGATAAACAGGTAGAGGACCCAGAGTAAGATGATGAATCCTCACTTAGAAAGACAAATGGGATGGACATTGAATATAGGAGAAAACAAGTAACAGGACAGGAGCCTACCTCAGACGGCCTCTTAAAGACTCTACCTAATAGTGTATCAAAGCAGATACTAAGACTCATAACCAAACTTTGGGCAGAGTTCAGGGAATCATATGAAAGAAGGGGGAGTTAGTATGACCTGGAGAGGACAGGAACTCCACAAGGACCAAATATATCTGGGCACAGTCTTTTCTGAGACTGACACTCCACCAAGGACCATGTATGGATATAACCTAGAACCTCTGCTTGGATGTAGCCTGTGGTAGCTCAGTAACCAATTGGTTTCCATAGTAAGGAGAACAGGGACTATTTCTGACAGGAACTCAATGACAGGCTCTTTGACCTCCCCAACCCCCAACGGAGGAGCAGTCCTGCTAGGCCACAGAGGAGAAATTTGTAGCCAGTCCTGAAGATACCTGATAAATCAGGGACAGATGAAAGGGGAGGAGGCCCTCCCTAATAAGTGGACTTGGAAAGGGGCAGGGAGGAGATGAGGGAAGGAGGGTGGGATTGGGAGGGAATGAGGGAGTGGGATACAGCTGGGATACAGAGTTAATAAAATGTAACTAATAGTAATAATAATAAAAAAAAACCTAAAAGAAATAATTAAATAAAAGAGTGTAAGTATGGGAATAATGAGTGAAGGGACTCTGGCCAGCTCTGGCGGGTCTTGCCCTTCTCTCAGATTCCCTCTGCCTCGCTAAAACTCACTAGATTACATTCCTAATGCTAGCTGCCAATGTCTATTCTTTTATTTGGCAAATCCCACCTCTTCAGGTTCTGAAACAAGGTCCAGCTACCAAAGTATTGAAGTCCATGAATCAAAAGCCTCCTAAGGTGCATTTCCTGGAGGAAGTATGTAGAGAAGAGAGAGGGCTACAAGTGAGCCAATAAGGTATAAGACAATTTGCTTTTGCTTAGGAGAAAAGACTGTTAAATGATATCTAATGTTGCTGAGACTCTAAGAAACCTCAAAATGTATTCATTAATTTTTGTGAAGTGGAAATCAACTGAAATTTTGATAAAGTCATTGATCAGACGGTGTTTGGAGTGAAAGCAATTTGGTCATGAAGTAAAAGCTATAAATGAAAAAATAATTAAAGAAAAAACATGAATGAATAGGGTGGAAGTTGGTAGACAATGGAGTTCAAAGATACTGAGATACTTATTTGGGGGAGAGAGAGAGAGAGAGAGAGAGAGAGAGAGAGAGAGAGAATGTGGCAAACAGGATAACCTTAGGTGTCATTCTCATGAGTGCCTTTCACTTCCTTTGAAAAGAGTCTCTAGTGGTTTGGAACTTACCAATTAGATTAAACTAAGTAGCCAGTGAGCCCCATGGATCCTCCTGTCTCTATCTTTCTGAAATTTTGATTACAAAGGTAGACAGAGGCAGGAGGATCCCTGGGGTTCACTCAGGTACTCATCATGCTTTCAAAGCATTCACTTTATGGATTTCACTATCTCATCAATCTGGATAATTTTTTTTTTAATTTGAAAAACAAATTATGGGGACTATGCATTCAGGAGAGGAAAACCACTGGTGCAATAAGGAAGGAAGACCCAACTGACATACATTTTGGAAAGACACTAAGGATTATACTACACAAGAATACTGAGAAAGTTCCAAATAATACAAATATAGAATTTCAGGAGTGTATGCAAGGCGTGTTAGGAAGGTTGAGTATTTTAGCCAACCAGTTGGAACATCATAGCTAAGGTACTAAATAGGATTTCTGACTGTTGCGTTGAGTTTTTCACTGGAAAAAAATTGAAATGTAAAGCACCTGATATTATGATGCTTGCTTGAAATAAGAATGGGAGGGCTAGAGAGATGGCTCAGAGGTTAAGAGCACTGGCTGCTTTTCCAGAGGCTCTGAGTTCAATTCCCAGCAACCACCTGGTGGCTCACAACCATCTATAGTGAGATCTGGTCCCCTCCTCTGGCATGCAGATAGAACAATGTATATATAATAAATAAAATATTAAAAAAAAGATTTCCTTAGTCCTTGAAATTGCTGTTTAAAAAAAAAAAAAGAATGGGACCGGAAACTAATAGTGACATAGAAAAGCTGCTATCCTTAACATACAAGATTATTTTCCTGGAGGCTGGAGGAATTGGCTTAGTGGGTGAAATGATTGTTATGAAACTTGAAGGCCTTAGTTCTGTTTTCTGGTTTTCATGTAAAAGCAGGATATGGCAGTAGACCTATAATCCTAAGAGGGGTCTCTCGAATATGCTGTGAGGACAGTGATAGAGAAAGTTACCCACCTTTAACCTTTGGCCTCCACTTGCTTCTATGCACCCTCCCTAGTTCCTTGTAGATTCTTCTCATGAAGATTCAAGTTGATAGTCAAAACTTTTGGTAACTTTTTGGTTAAATATTGGTTTAATTCATAGTAAGCATAATGGACTTTGGAAAGCATTCTTTTCATGTTATTGTTTTGATGTTAACATACACACACACACACACACAGAGGCAGACACACAGAGAGAGATTACATTATATGCCATAAAACACTCAGAACTATGACCTGACACTCCCTCAAATGAAGATGGGCATTTGTTAATCCTTTCTTAAAAACTGGCTTAAACACTCACTTTGTGTACTCATTTATGGAATGGCTTATTTTTATACCCAAAATAAAAAGTTGTTAAAATAAATTAAAAGAATTTCAAAATGAGTTGAACAAAAAACAAATGAAACTACTGACAAGTATTTCGGAGAATTATTTGTTTTTCCATCTCTATTTCTCTTGAGCAATAGAACTTTATTAATTAAAGCTACTTTGATACTGTTAGTAGAAATTCATATTTTGCTTATGAAAAATATTATCTTATTACAACTATTTCATGTATAACCATTAGTGAGTTCTTTTTTCTTGTTAATTAAAAATTTTATTTCTAATGAAAATAGGATTACATCATTTTACCCTTTCTCTTTCCTCCCTCTAGCCCAGGTACCTTCCTTCCAATCTCTCCCATGCCTTCCCCCACTCTCAAAGTTGATAACCGCTTTTTCTTTGATTGTCAATGTTATATACCTATATACATACACACACACACACACACACACACACACACATATATATATATGACTATGTGTGCACATATATAGAAACGATCTGGTGAGTCTGTTTTTGTTGTTTGTATGTATATGGTTTTAGGGCGGAACACTTTGTATTTTGTAGATAATTAGCTCTTTTCTGGCAGTCATTAGTTGCCTATACTTCTTTGTATAGGGGTGGGATCCCAAAAAGTTTATCCTTTTTCACATTAGCAAGTCTGTTGACATGGCTGTTGTTTTATTCTCATTTGTGTAGCCATTTTTAGAAGAAAGTATATTTCACAACAGACCTTCTGGTCTTCTGGCCCAGGAAGCATTTTGGCAGCAAGACCAGAAATATTGTAAGCTGAGTTCTTTTTAAACTTTTTATTTATTAATTTTTAAAAATTAATTAGAGTTTATTCACTTTGTATCCCAACTGTAGCCCCCTCCTTGTCCCCTCCCAATCCCACTCTCCCTCCCTCTTCTCCACCCATGCCCCTCCCCAGTCTACTAATTAGGGAGGTCCTCCTCCCCTTCCATCTGATCCTAGTCTATCAGGTCTCATCAGGAGTGGCTACATTATCTTCCTTTATGGCCTGGTAAGGCTGCACCCCCATCAGGGGGAGGTGATCAAAGAGCAGGCACTGAGATCATATCAGAGACAATCCCTATTTCCATTACTAGGGAAGCTACTTGGACACCGAGCTGCCATGGGCTACATCTGTGCAGGAGGGGTTCTAGGTTATCTTCATGAATGGTCCTTGGTTGGAGTATCAGTCTCAGAAAAGGTCCCTGTGCCCAGATTTTTTTCTCTCCTTGTGGAGCTTCTGTCCCCTCCAAGTCTTTCTATCTCCCCCTTCTTTAATAAGATTCCGTATACTCTGCCCAAAGTTTGGTTATGAGTCTGAGCCTCTGGTAAGCTGAGTTCTTATATTATTCTAAGTCCCATAACCTATTCAAATTTCTTTTGAGAATATTGAACATGGTGCAGTATGGTTAGAGATGCAATCAATAAGAAACAAAATGTATCTAAAGGGGTGGTTGACAATATTTAGGTGGTAGTCAGTGGTAACATTGCTGAGTATGTGACATCTGTAAAGAAATATAAAAGTGCAAAAAAAAGAAGAGAAAAAGAAAAAAGAAAGAAAGAAAAAACAGTCCATGAAAAGGCTCAGTGGAGTCTATTCCAAGTAGAAGCAGATATTTTCTCTAGAAAAATTTTGGAAATCAAATTTTAGTGGGATTCTGGGAAACTTCAAAGTACTGTCATTTTGTAATAAATACCCGTCTTTTAATCAGAATAAATATTTTTTATGTGTGTTGGGTAATACAAACGATGGGATTGATTTATGAAAAATGATGATGTTAAAGCCAACATCTAATATTGAATGAATACTTGTAAGTTCAAGATTCACAAGGTAGGAATCTATCACTGCCACTGAAGTTCAGGAAGTAGTGTCAGAGTGGTAAGTTAAATGAAATCAGGTCAGGAAGGAGACAATACCTGACCATGTAGAAAGAGGCAAGAGAGACAAATTAGGATGCTTTCTATTTCCAGTGCAGAGACGAGCCACTGGAGAGTGTCAACAGAAGAGTAATGCAACTCACTTTATTTCTTCTAGTTTTTGGATAATGGATGAAAGGAGGCCCAAAGAGAAAGCAAAGCTCTTTGTTTGGGACTATTGTATGAGTTAGAGTGGAAAATGATGGTAAGATACATATGTACAGTGTGGTGGTGGATGTTGCGTGAGAGAGAGTGGGTTGGTAGAGCAGGTGTTTCAAGGTGGAGCAGATGAGGTGCGATGCGTGGTGATAAAAAAAGTCTTCTCAACTGAAACCAGTGAAAAAATATCTGAGTATAATTGTTGAATTAACATTTAAATAATAACATATGAATGGTTAAAATTCACAGCATTAAATTATATTGTTTCATAGTTATAAAAATTTGAGGGAAGATGAAGTTCTCCTATTGCATTATTAGTACTCATAGTTGAAAATGAATATTGTTGACCATAAAGAGAAAAAATGTTCTAAAATTTATTAAAATAGTTTCTAAATGCTTTATTATTCATGTGTGTTAACAATGACCTTATGGTTCTCAATTGTTTATTTGTTTATTATTTATTGTGTGTGTGTGTGCCTGGGCACATATGCCACAGTATGTGTGTGGAGGTCAGAGAATAATCTTCAGAAGGTGGTTCTCTACCGGCTGGGTCCTAGGAATCAAACTCGGGTCTTCATTCTTTGTATTGCACCTTTATTTGCTGAGCCAACTCATCAGCCAATATACTAAGTTTTAGGAGTTTATAATCCTTAGGAAATTTGACAGTTTCTAAATTTTTGCTGTTTTATAAGATCTTCAACTAAAAATGTGAAGCAATTAGGTTTTTGTGTTATGAAAGTAATCATTCCCCTTCCTAAGTCCACTGATAGGGGAAATCCTCCCTCCCCTTCCATCTGACTGTAACCTATCAGGTCTCATCAGGACTGGCTGCATTGTCTTTCCTTGTGGCCTGGTAAGACTCCTCCCCCCTCAGGGGTGGTGATCAACCACCAGCCACTGAGTTCATAGCAGAGACAGCCCCTGTTCCCCTTTTTAGGGAATTCACTTGGAGACCAGAAGGATAGGACTGGGAGGGGGCGAGGGAGGGGGCTACAGCTGGGGTAAAAAGTGAATAAATTGTAATAAATAAAAAAATAAAAAGGAAGACAACAACAACAAAGCTGAAAAGAAAAGAAAGTAGCATTATATACATAAATACCTTAAACCAGAGGCAGCAGTTTGCATGGAACTTATTTCTCAGTTGTTTTCACTTTGCGCAACAACTGTGGAAAATGTGTAATCCACTTGGATGTTGAGATTAAGGATAAAGACTTGCTCAAAATTGAGTTAATAAAATCACAGAATCTGATCTAAAGCCTATTACTTCCAGCTCTACATTAAAATTATCTTCAGAGTGTCAGAATTAAATACATATATACACATACACAAATACTAAAATATTATTTAATTGATAATTCATTATATCTTCTAGAACACTCGTACCTATAACTAATGCCATGGAATAAGTGTCATTTCAAAAGAAATACATATCTAACATAAACTATATAGGGGAAATAATAGAAAAAATTTGAATAAAGAGTTCTCTAGAAAAATACAAAAGAAACTGGCACTATAGGCCTCCTAGTAATTGAAGGTAACACATAAAATAAAAAATAAAAGGCCTTTAAATGAGATAAAAATAAAGGGACGTTACAATGAATGCTGTAACAGACCAGAAGTAATGACTACTGATTCACTCCATGGCTGGCTCTAATGTTTAGATTCTGTCACAAAGACAGGCAGAGAACAATGTGTTGAATAATTGAGAGTCAAATTGATATTGGTAAATTCTTTCTATTTTTCCTCCTCAGACGACTGCCAACATGCATTTACCATAGATCTTAAATAGTGCTTTGCTGTACTGTGTGGGGAAAGATGAAGGATAGGCCCCAGTGCTCAAAAGAATGGTGTTTCATGGATTGAACACATTTTACTTAAAGTCTTAATCTTCTCTCATTTGTATTAAGCAAGACTTTAGTTACGTTTACCACGTTCTCAAATAAAGAAGTAAATTGTTGCCTGGGATGTGTTTAGGTAATAAAAAAAAAATCTCAGGTAGAAAATTATCTTAAGAGAACTTCATGGAAACAAATGGTTTATCAAAAAGAAACATTCATTTTGCCAATTTTCTCTTCAGAATTATTCGAGTAGAAATTTGCAGTGTATTTCTGAGCAAATTTTTAACTTTGAGTCAACATGGTAGTAATTTAGATTTTCTATTTTTTCCCCCTAGATTTATCATTTTATAAACTACAGGTAAAATACAAGACTGAAAAAAAACAAAAAAGGATAGTCTAACCAGATTTCTATTTGGGACAATGTCTCTTAGAAAGGAACAGAATGTTCTGTTTTTATATTCTAATGCACAGATATATTTAAGTCTTAACTATAATTTTTTTTTTTTGAGTTGAGGTAAAATAATAGAGGATGAAGGAGAAGAATTATCCCGAGTTACCTCAATGGGTCACAATCTACTTCCTCAGAGTAGTTACACTTATGATTCACCTTGAAGCTTGAAACTACTAAGCTATTTCCTTGTGTGCTGACTCACGAAGAGGTTCATTAATAGTAACTGCTACTCCAATTTACAAATCGATGTAGACTGCACAGCTTATGTAACCTTAATACTTTCTGTTTGCCCTGGGAAAATGGAGCATTTACAGAGTATTTTACTCCCTCTGGGGAGAAAAAGTGCTCAGCATGAGACATCACAGCCATTTAACTGGCTGCTTTCACTGGTATCAACATCACTCTTTAAAAGTCTGTAATGGAATTTCCTGTGATATTTTCAGGCATATTTGGAACTGATATTTAGAAGTGGATTTAATTGGCAGTTATTTATTGCTGTATTCAAGGAGTCTTCCCAGGGGACATAAAAGATTTGGTTTAAACTTCATGTCTTCTTTTTCAGAACACTATTAATTGATGAAAAACTGTATATTATATGTAGGTATTTCACTCAGCCAGGTTAGTAAGGACTTGAGGTTGTATGTGAAATCTCCTGTAGAACTTCTGTTGAAAGGCTTCAGATCAATAGGTCATATTGTGTGTCATGGGAACCAGTTTGATCAATAAGACTATAACTAAAATTCCGTTCTTTTTCAGCTGCCAGAGGAAGGTCACAGTTTCCTTGAGAAGATCCTTGAGAAGTCCTCCATGGCCTCAGGCAATGTGTTCCCCTCTTTCATTCTTTGAAAGTTGTTGGTCCTGGAGATGAACAAAAACTTCCAAGTCAGAGGTATTAGCTGTCTCCTTTGTAAGGATAGTTCAAGATAAAAATATGATTTCTGTAAAAGGTTTCCTCAAAGTTCAACATCCTTACTCATCAAGAAGAATGGAAATCAAAACTACTCTAAGATTTCATCTTATATCAGTTAAAATGGCCAAGATTAATAAGTCAAAAGACAGATCATGCTGGCAGACATTGGAGTAAGGGGATCATCCAGTGTTGTTGGGATTGCAAATTTGTATAGCCACTATGGAACTCAATATGGCAATTCTAATAAAGACTGGAATCTATCTACCTCAAGATCCATCTATGTATACCCAAAGGATGCTTCATCCTACCACAAGGACACTTGTTCAACAATGTTTACTGTTGCTTTATTTATAATAGTCAGAAATGGAAAACAACCTAGATGTCTGTCAACCAGTGAATGGATAAAGAAAATGTGGTACAGTTACACTATGAAATACTTCCCAGCCTTTAAAATATAAAATCACGAAATATGAAATCATTGTAAGTAAATGGATGGAATGTGAAAATATCTTGAGTGACATAACATAGATTTAGAAAGACAAATATGATCAGTGCTTTGTTCATTAATCAGAGAAACTTCCTCCTGCAGAGATGGGAATAAACACAGAGATCTACAGACAGACATTATGCAGTGAGTGAGAGACCTTGAAACAGTCAGCCATAAACAGGGTGTTTCCATCAAATTCCTGCAGCCAGGGCTCAGAAAACTTCAGAAGAGGAGGTTGAAAGAGTATTAAGAGCCAGATGGATGGAGGACACCAAAGAAGCAAGGCCTTCAAAACAGAAACTATCACACATATGAGCTCACATAGACTAAGGAAGGCATCACGCACAGGACCTGCATGGTTCTGCACCAGATGATGTCCTATAGCTGAAAGGAGAAGTGGCCCTTTCATAGCCTAGAATTTTTCTCCAATTGATAACCACTGTAAATAAAAATTTAGTTTTCTCTCAGAGGTTCTCACTCTTAAGAATAGGCTGCATGCCCAAAAGTAGATGGCCAACAGAAAATTGTCTCGTAATCTTAGGTCAGGGCTGTTGATTATATTTTTTTTCCTTTTGAATTTCAAATTTATTTTTATAACCTAGGTCTTTTATGCATATGTTATGGCTTCTTATTTTGTGTTTTTATGGGATTCCTGAGTTTGAGAATGAGTGGGTCTCTGCATCTAAATTTATTTCTTTTGCCTTTTTCGGGGCTTTTTTTCTTTTTGCTTGTTTGTTTTATTCTATTCTACTATTATTGTTGGTATTCTATATTACATTATTTTACTATTATTTCTTAAATCCCTCTTTGTTTTCTAAAGAGAAACAGAAAGTGGTTGATTCAGATGGAAGGGAAAATGTGAAGGAGCTGGGTGGAGTAGAAAGAAGGAAAGCAATAATCAGGCTATATTGTACGAAAAAAAATCTAGGAGTGGTATAGCTGGATCTTGAGGAAGCACTATTTCTAGTTGTCTGAGAAAGCGCCAGATTGATTTCCAAAGTGGTTGTACAAGTTCACATTTCCACCAGCAATAGAGGAGGGTTCCCCTTTCTGTACAGCCTCTCCAGCATGTGTTGTCACTTGAGTTTTTTATCTTCTGATGGGTTGACAGGAGCCTACCACAGAGGGCCTCTGAAAGACTCTACCTAGCAGTGTATCAAAGCAGATGCTGAGACTCATAACCAAACCTTTGGTAGAGTTCAGGGAATCATATGAAAGAAGGGGGAGTTTGTATGACCTGGAGAGGACAGGAGCTCCACAATGACCAACTATATTTGGGCACAGGGGTCTTTTGTGAGGCTGTATTTCCAACCAAGGACCATGTATAGATATAACTTAGAACTCCTGCTCAGATGTAGCCCATGGTAGCTCAGTATCCAAGTGGGTTCCCTAGTAAGGGGAACAGGAACTATTTGTGACATGAACTCAATGGCTGGCTCTTTGACCTCCCCCACGACCCCTGAAGAGGGAGGAGCAGCTTTGCTAGGCCACAGAGGAGGACATTGCAGCCAGTCCTAAAGATACCTGATAAGCTAGGGTCAGATGGAAGGGGAGAAGGACCTCCCCTATCAGTGGACTTGGAAAGGATCAGGGAGGAGATGAGGAAGGGAGGGCAGGATTGGGAGGGAATGAGGGAGCGGGATACAGCTGGGATACAAAGTTAATAAACTTTAACCAATGTTAAAAAAATAAAAATTAAAAAAAATAAAAATTAAATTAAAAAAATTATTTTCAGTTAAAAAAAAGCACACTAATATTATCTTAACTCTCCAATCTACAAATATATGACTAACATTTTTTATTAAGTTCCATGGTATTTTAGAAAATTGAAAAAATAAAATTATTCTCAACATATTTTCAATACAGACATTATCTCCTGCATTCAAAGTTTCACACTAGGTTTTCATGTTCACAGCACTCCTAAACTTCAAGAAAAATCATGGTAGAGTACTATGAGAAGGGAAAGGTAGTTATTATGTGCTGTGAGTCAACCCAGAAGACCCTATCAAGAGGCAAGCAAGCATTGTTCAAATTTTATATTTCTGTATTGATGATGTGAACATTTCTGAGTTGCCAGCTTGAGCTGTATGAAAATGGATAAGAAGCTCTTTATCAATGGTCATTTGCCTCTAATCATTTTCCTTCTTTCATCTTAAGCATCATCATACTTTTGATTTTTCTCATTTCTAGTTTTACCTATAACTTCATATTCAAGGTAGCTCTTGCTTTTCTTGTCTCAGTAGAAATAAAATCTATGGAAGAGCTGGGTGCGGTGGCACATGCCTGTGATCCCAGTGCTCATGGAGGCAGAGATAGGTAGGTTTCTTTGAGTTCAAGCCCAGCCTGGTCTATAAAGTGAGTCCAGGACAGCCAAAAATACACAGAAAAACTCTGTCTCAAAAAACAAACAAACAAACAAACAAACAAAGAGCAAACAACAACCAAAAACCTCTAATAGCAACAAAACATAAAAACAAATGAACAAACAAATTCATGGAAGTTTTCGAATGTCCTAAATCCTAAGAAAGTCCCTCCACTCAAGAATGTAATAGAATGTAATAGACTTACTTTATTGGAAAGGCTTACGGAACTTGGTGAAGGTCGAACAGTGGGGTGTTAAGATAAAAATGAATTAAGACCAGTTTTTCTTGGATTGAAATTTGGTTTCAAGATGTGAAACTTGGGTAGAGAAAAAAACTTGGAAGCATAGGAATCAGGAGTTCAGCCATGATAATATTGACTTTTACTACCTACTAAGCATCCATAGGCAGTTTGAGAAATCATTCTTCATTCCCACCAACAATGGAGGAGGGTTCCCCTTTCTCCACATATTCTCCAGCAAATGTTGTCACTTGAGGTTTTGATTTTAACCATTTGATGGTTGTGAGGTGAAATCTCAGGGTTTTGATTTTAATTTCCCTGATGGCTAAGAACACTGAGCATTTTTTAAGTGTTTTTCTGCCATTCAATATTCCTCTATTGAGAATTCTCTGTTTAGCTCTGTATCCCCTTTTAAACTGGATTGCTTGGTTTGATAGTGTTTAACTTCTTGAGTTCTTTATATATTCTTAATATTAGTCCTCTGTCAGATATAGGGTTGTTGAAGATCTTTTCGCAGTCTGTAGGCTGTCGTTTTGCTCTGATGACAGTGTCCTTTGCTTTACAGGAGCTTTTTAGTTTCATGAGGTCCCATTTATTGATTGTTGATCTTAGAGCCTGTGCTGTTGGTGTTCTGTTCAGGAAGTTGTCTCCTGTGCCAATGAGTTCTAGGGTATTTCCCACTTTTTCTTCTAATAGGCTTAGTGTGTCTGGTTTTATGTTGAGGTCTTTGATCCACTTGAACTTTAGTTTTGTGCAGAGTGATAAATATGGATATATATGCATTTTTCTACATGTAGACATCCAGTTAAACCAGCACAATTTGTTGAAGATACTATCTTTTTTCCATTGTATGATTTTGGCTTATTTGTGAAAAATCAAGTAACCATAGGTATGTGGGTTTATTTCTGGGTCTTCTATTCAATTCCATTGATACTCCAGTCTGTTTTTATGCCAGTACCATGCCATTTTTATTACTGTTGCTCTAAAGTACAGCTTGAGATCTGGGATGGAGATGCCTCCAGATGAACTGCTATCGTACAGGATTGTTTTAGCAGTTCTGTTCTTTTTTTTTTTTGTCCATATGAAGTTGAAAACTGTTCTTTCAAGTTCTGTGAAGGATTGTGTTGGTGTTTTGATGGAAATTGCATTGAATATGTAGATTGCTTTTGGTAGGATGGCCAGTTTCACTATGGTAATCCTACTGATCCATGAGCATGGGAGATCGCTCTATCTTCTAATATTTCTTCAATTTCTTTCTTCAGAGACTTGAAGTTTTTTTTGAACAGGTCTTTCACTTGTTTGGTTAGAGTCACCCCAAGGTACTTAATGTTATTTATGGCTATTGTAAAGGGTGTTGTTTCCCTAATTTCTTTTTCAGCCCTTTTTTCTGAGGAGGACTAATGATTTTTTTGAGTTAATTTTGTATCCAGCCACTTTGCTGAAGGTGTGTATTAACTGAAGAAGTTGCTTTCTCAGAAAATTGGGAATAGTGCTAGCTAAAGATCTAGATTCACTCCTAGGCATACATCCAAAATATGTTCAAGGAGTCAAGGACATTTGCTCAACCATGTTTGTAGCAGCTTATTCGTAATAACCAGAATCTGGAAACCACCCAGATGTTCCTCAACTACTGAGGAATGGATACAGAAATTGTGGTACATTTGCACAACGGAATACTACTTAGCAATTAAAAACAAGGAAATCATGAAATTTGCAGGCAAATAGTGGGAACTAGAAAAGATCATACTGAGTGAGGTATCCCAGAAGCAGAAAGACACACAGGGCATATACTCACCTATAAGTGGATATTAGAAATATAATATAGGATAAACATACTAAAATCTGTACACTAAAGAAGCTAAGCAAGAAGAAGGACACCAGGGAAGTTTCTCAATTCTCATTCAGAAAGGCAAATGGGATAGAAAGCCGAAGAAGACAGGCAACAGACAGGAGCCTACCACAGAGGGCCTCTTGACGAGTATACCCAGCAGGTTATCAAAGCAGATGCTAAGACTCATAGCCAAGCTTTAGGAAGAATACAGGGAATCTTATGAAAGAAGGGGGAAATAGTAAGACCTGGATGGGATAGGAGCTCTGCAAGGAGACCAACAGAACCAAAAAGTTTGGGCCCAGGGGTCTTTGCAGAGACCAATACTCCAACCAAGGACCATGCATGGAAATAACCTAGAACCTGCTTAGTCCATGGCAGCTCAAGTCTCCAAGTGGGTTCCCTATGAGGGGAGCAGGGGCTATCTCTGACATGAACTCAGTGGCTGGCTCTTTGATCACCTCCCCCTAGGGGGTGCAGCCTTGCCAGGCCACAGAGGAAGACAATGCAGCCAGTCGTTGGGATGATACCTGATAGGCTAGGGTCATATACAAGTGGAGGACCTCCCCTATCAGTGGATTAGGGGAGGGGCATAGGAGGAGAAGAGGGAAGGAGGTTGGGACTGGAAGTAGCCGAGGGAAGGGCCTAGAGCTGGGATACAAAGTGAATAAATTGTAATAAATAAATAAAATATAAATTAAAAAATCATTCTCCAGAAGAGTTTAGCTGTAGAGATGCAGCAATAGAGCACCTTGTTAATTAGAGAATATTTATTACCATGATATTGCATTTAAAAAACCACTCTAGCTAAAATGTGTATAAAGGAAGAAAAAAATGCATGGCATAGAGTTCTGGGTTACTTTCAAATTTACAAGTTGAACTAAAGAAGAGAAGAAAGTAAGACACTGAATGACAGTGTCAAAAAAGAACTAGGAGGATAAACAGCTTGAAGAATCAACCAGTTGTTATTAATATTATTGGGAAATCAAGGAAAATAATAAGAAAGATATGGTCACTGGGTATATGGCAAGATGGAGATTAATGTTTGCATCATAATGGAAAGATACAAAGAAAGCATACTTGGAGGGGTAGTAAAAAGAAGGTAGAACCAATATTTTGGTATGAATGGGACAAATATATGGTGTTAACTGCAGGGAGATGCAAGCGTGCATGAAATGTTTTCTAAAAAGAAATAGTAGAGGACTGGAGAAGTAACTCAATGGCACAGAACTTGCATGGCAAGCAGAGGTCCTAAGTTTTGTGTCTAGTATGACAGGACAAAAGAAAAAAAATTAAAAAAAAGAAGAGAAAAGAAAGTGCAGAATAATTTGGGAGAGTGAGGAAAGAAAGCCAAAATTATCGAAACGGAAGGAAGAATGCATGGTGCAGAAGAAAAGAAGAATGAGTTCAGAAAATTTAATTTAATTCATGACTACAGGAGGAAAGGAAGGTAGAGGTGTTTGAGCCACTGTGGTGAACAGAAGAGAGACTAGGCATTGTGTTGCCTTATAAGATCGTCAGGTGTGTGAAGAAGACAAGGACCAGGTGGAATGTAAGAAGAGTTCCGTGTGTGATAGTCAAGATAAAGGGTGATAAAAGGAAAGGAAATGCTAGGAAGAACATATGAAGATGCTGCTCCTTTGTGTTAAACACTTTGTATTTGTGCCAGTTCATTAGCAATTAAGACTGGTCAACGCAACTAATTATTCTCTAGCAAAGCATGGATGCTTGGTGTGATTGAAAAAGGATGATAGGGGCTGGAGAGATGGCTCAGAGGTTAAGAGCACTGACTGTTCTTCCAGAGTCCTGAGTTCAATTCCTAGCGACCACATGGTGGCTCACAACCACCTATAATGAGATCTGGTGATCTCTTCTGGTGTCCAGATGTACATGCAGACAGAAAAAGGATGATAGGTAAGCTTGATTAGAGCTGGGGTTCTGCCATGAAAGTATGATATGTGAAAGAAGTAATTGCAGTAGAGTAATAGATGATGAACTCTACATTTGCTATGTAGAAAAGTGATGATATAAAAGGACAGCAAGGGGGCTCACTGCAGAAAAATGTGTTATTGTGTTGGTTTTAAAAAGCATAGACTTGGGGCATAAGCATGGCAAAAATAATTAACTCTAAAACACTGTAATACATCCTATCTTCACCGAGTTTAGGGGATAATTGGTTATCTGATAGCAGGGGTTGGAGAATTTATTTACTATACTTACTAGTCTGCAAGAATCATACCAAAGTCTCAGCACAGAGATGATCCTTCTACTAAACAGGCTGTAAGTAACCTTAGAGCTTGAAGAGCTGGGCACATATTGGGAACTTAAGCTTATCATTTTTTTTACCACTTTATTTATAATAGAAACAGATATTATTGCAGTTTGGGCACTTAGTGATGCTCTTAAACATTCCCAGGCTCTCAAGAGCAGCTAAGGTGATGAAATAGGACTGTTGGACATGAGATTCTAAGGGACGAATACGAGAAAATGTTAATGGTGTAATTTAGAAGCCTGAAAGAAATCAAAATGTCATCATTAAGACATCCTGTCTGGGAGAAAAATAGTTGCCATTGGGAAATGGAGTTTTGAGAGGATAATAAAACACATTGTGGTGCTGAGTGTGAATATAGAGTTGATGTGCCTGGACTAGAAATGTGGGCTGTTGGACGCTGGAAAGGAATCAGAGCTGGATGCCTCCTTTGTCAAGATGCATATTTGTCCAAGAACCTGAAATGCTCAGCTGTGTTGTAGGCTTTGAACTACCACACTCGCTTCCACTCTGGGCTCAAGTTTTCTCTTCATTGCTTCCATCTTGACAGACACTTTTTCCATAAAGCCGCCTATAAACTTTGGTTAGGAATATAATAGATAGAAACTTTTTTCCATACGGGGTGAGTACTTATCATCGTGTTCTTTTCAGTGTTCCTGTAGCTCAGTGTTATCTTTTCCAGTGGATTTACTAGCAGCTGACCTTTACTGGAACACTGCATTTGGAATCCTGAGTTCTGTCTTAAATCATATTCTGTTATATTTAAAGTTGATGGATCAGGACATGACATTTCAAAAAACTTTTTTCCCACCAATGGAATAAGAATTGCCGTCCCTGGGAGAACAGGGAGAAGGGTGGGGTTAGGAGGGGATGAAGGAGGAGGACTACAGCTGGGATACAAAATGAATAAATTGTTATTAATAAAAAATAAATTAATTAATAAAAATAAAGTAATAAGAAAGAAAAAATTTCAGTGCTTAGCCTAAAATTCTGTTAGCTGCATTATAGAAATCACATAATAAAGTATTTCATGTGGACAAGAAATCGTTCTAACTAGCTGTGATGGCTTATTTTCATGTGTCAAATTACTTAGGCTGTGGAGCTCAGACATCTAGGCAAGCATTATTCTAAAGGCTTCTGTGAAGGTATTTGAAGATGATATGAATACATGAATAATCTGATTACTTGCAAAATATCATGTCACCAGGTTTTTTGAATGCCCCAGCCCGAGGGGCTTCAACGGGGTTCCTAAGGTGGAGAGATTGGAAGGAATGGGGGGGGGTAGGGACAAGGGACACAGGAATGAAAGCCAAGTCTGTTTGTCTGATCAAGCTTCTGTTTATTAGAAATTTTTACCCAACTTATATAGGGAGAAGGCAGGAAAGGGGGGAAGGTTAATCTACTGCTGCAGGAAATAGGAAGATTGCTTTCATGGGTTAAATATTGTACCTACAAGATACCGTAAGGATGTTCTCTTAAGATATCTTACAGATGCTCTAACAAAGGATGTCCTCACAGTCTATCACCCATGATTTAGGGTCTAGGTAACTCTTTCACTACATAGCTTTAGGTCTCCACTAAATGACCTTTGCTCTCTACTTGGCTTTGGCTTCAGTAACTACCTTTGTCTCCACTAGATAGCTTTGACTTTGGCTTCCGTAGATAGCCTTGGCTCACTAATTGACTTTGGCTTCTGTAGATACCTTTGTCTTCAGTAGATAGCTTTGGCTTTGGCTTCCGTAGATAGCTTTGGCTCCCGTAGATAGCTTTGGCTCCCGGCATATGAAGACTGCTATAGAAAACTGATCTCCCCAGAAAAAGAGGGACATCTGCCTGCAGACTGCTTTCAACTCTAACTTCAACTATTCTCTGTGTCTGCAGCCTGCTGCCTACCCATGAGGTCTTTGTTTTAAGCCAGTCTTCACAGTTGTGTGAACCATTCCCTCGCATTCTCCTTCACACCCGTTTGCTTCTTTCTGCTTTCTTTCTTTTTCTACCTTTTGCCTACTGCCACATGCATGAACACACATGTGTGAGCATGCACACACTGAGTACAAACAGAAACAGTCTTAATTCTTTAAGGTCATTTTCTTAGGAGAACCACACCTTTTAGCCAATTCAAGCAGAAACTAATGGAAGTGCCAAAAAATTAGAGAGCTAATTTTGGATGGTACACCGATGAGAACAATGAAGCTGGGATCAATTTCTAATTATAATTCTTCATAAATTTCCAACTGCAAAGGAATTGAAAATTTACCTGTTACATCCCAGGGCTTATTGTGTAGTTCTGAGATCACTGCTATGGCTTGAGAGAATGTCTCTCCTGTAGCAGATGGGAAAGTAACTGGCATTGTTGATAGTGGTCTAACCATGTGATTATGGGCTTATGTACTTCTTTGTATTTGCTTGTTTCCTTGTGTCATTTTTTTCACAAGTAAGAAATTTGTTTTCTGTTGCTGTAATAAACACCATGAAAAAGGCAACTTGGGAAGGAAAAGTTTTTGTTTTCGTTTTTATAGATTATAATCTATTATAAAGGAATGCCAAGGCAGGAGAAGACAGAATCATGAGGGCAGAAACTTAGGAAGAGATCATAGATTAATGCTGGCTTGCCTTCAGTTTCTCCTTCAGCTATATTTCTTACACAATACAGACTTACCTGATTAGGTCTGGTACTGCTCACAGTAGAGTAAACACCTTTATCAATGAGCGATGAAGAAAGTGTTTCATAGGCATGTCACGGGCCAAACTGATGGCGGCACTTCCTCAATTGATGTTTCTTCTTTTCAGGTGTGTTATATTGACAACTCTAAGCATGAAAATGTACTAATTGTCAACTTTGGCACACCAATACATCATTTTAAACCATTCTATTTCCTTTCTTTTGTCTTCAAGCACTCATTTTTCAAGTCCTCATACCCAGGTCATAAACTATGTAGTACAACCCTTTACCTTTTCCTTCTATGGACTTTCCTGTCTTCCTTCAAGGTTTTGTAGTCATTATATTAAATTTATTCCTAAAGTTATACTTTGGCTAATAACCAAGTGATAAGCTTCATTGTTTTTATTATGACACTTGTAACAAATGTTAGATTTATTTATATTTTAGTTTTGGGTCAATTGATTTAAGTGTGGAATAGATTGAATATAGCTACTTTTACTGCATTCTATCACATGAAGTGGATAGTAATGCACCTGGTAACTAGGAAGGTAGGAAAGAGAATATATTTTGATAAAATGAGTGAAAATTCATAGGACAGTGTTCAAGTTCTCTTTCAAAATTGAAATCAATTTGCCAACATTTTTTATGGGTGACTATTATTTTTATATCAAATTTCCTGTTTTTGTTCTTGTTTCTTCGCTTTGGTAAGTTTGGTAAACTGGTTGGTATAATGAAAACATTAGGGTGGTACTGTAAAGGGCCAAAGTAGCACAGTAATGACAAATGTCCATCATTACCACATATTCTGCTGTACGACTGACTGACAGTGTCCTAAGGATTTTACATATAGTTTGACTTCCATTCTCACCCCAAAAATTTTAATCTAGGTGAAACTTATCCCCTCTGTAGACGAGTGAATGAAAGCAGCTGTAGGTTAAGTACCCTGCACAAGGCCAAGGGTGAAACAGACTTAGAACCTAGAGATAAAATTCCACAGAAGGTTCTCCCCCCAAAAAATGTATTCTTTTTCAAAAAATGACTTATTCTATTTTTAATCATGTTTATGAATCTCTGTGTGAGTATCTGCACATGAATGCAGGTATCCACGGAGGCTGGAGAAGGGTATTAGATTCACTGGAGCTGGAGTTATAGGGAGTTGTGAGCCAACCAGTGTAGATGCTAGGAACTGAACTCTGGTTCTCTGCAAACACAGTGCTCTTTCTGAACCACCAAGCAATCATGCCAGCCTCTAACTCATGCATTCCAACCATTTATGTGTGGACTCTCTTTTAACTGACGTATCTTTAATTTCGGCTTCTATGTGTGTGTGCTTCATATTTGTCAGGATAAAAAAAAAAGCCAGTTTCTAAAAATCCCTATTTATAATACATTCATGACCATTGCTCACCTAATCCCCTCTCTTTTTTCCTTCTCCTTTCTTCTTCTCTCCTTTTTTCCCTTCTTTCTACTTTTTACACCAACCATTTCTTTCCTTTGCTGTTCACAGCATTTTAGCCTTTGACCCCTTGCTCCTGGACAGTGAGGGCCATCTGACTCCATGAATCTTCAGTTCTAGGTTTAGAAAAAGTGTCTATGTTCTTGGAATTTACAAGGGTAGTTTAGTTTTTAAAAGAAAAAGTCAAGATAAATATTTCTGTGTGGCTTCACATTTTCATAAATATTAAAAACCTATAATATACCTAGGCTTGTGGGAGATACTATGAAATCTATAAAATGCTTAAAAATTCATCAATAATTACAAACTAGAACAAAATGATATAAAAAATAGTTATTTTCATTTTTCTAAAGGACTCATGTTTTCAGTCCCAGTGATACTAGAGTGTAAAATAAAGACCTATATTACTAAAAATGAGTTGCATTACTATTTAAATTGGTCTCCTTTCTCTCACTCAGTACTGGAAGATTAATTATCTGTCATTTTCTTTGAGCAGCTTATCTTCTTCTGACATTCTTAACAGGAATTTAACAAGAAGAGCAGAAATTCTTCTGTGATGGCACTGTTGACTCTTCTTTAAACTATGTGGATGTTTGAAACACTGGGACACTCACATTTCAGAAAGAATGCGAGCGAGGAAGAAGAGAAACCTGATGGAAAACATCTGTTGTTTATAATACAGTGGGAGGCCTGGAAATTAAAGTTCTTGAAATTCTTTGTCAAGAAAGAAACTTCAGTGTGGAATGTGAAGGGAAACAGTGGTCATGCTCAGGAGCTCTGTGCTGTAGCAGGTCCACTGCTGTGGATGCATACAGTACTCAGCCAGGCGGAACAATGTGCCGACTGCTCCTTTAGCCTCTGGGCTGAGTTTCCTCACCTCTGGGAGGAAGGAGACTTTCATTTGTACTCTCTGTTCATTTTGGAGTTCAAAACCCTATGTATGTCACCTGTGTTTCCGCAGCAAGTTTTGTCTGTTAACTAATAACATAAGGAATAAAATGTAAAGGTGAGGATATAGAGGAAAGATAAAGAAAAATTGCTTTGAAAAAACCAAGGATTGGAATATTTAAAATTTCTTTCATGAAGGTTCTTTCTACATGTTTGTTGTTGTAGTAGAATTTCTAGATAGTTCTTTAAAATGTTTCTAATTTTATTCTCAAAGGCAACAGTAGGGCAGGATGCACTTGTCCTGTTTTACCTGTTAAAAGATGGCAATAAATGGTCAGGTGTCATGGTGGTCACAAGCTAAATAAAATAAACCTAAGATTTTTGAAGCTTCTAGAGTGCACTTACTAATCTGTTCACTTGTTTGCTTATTTGCATATTGCAATACCTTAATCGTAGCAGTTAGCAATTCCTGGCACTATGCTGCCTATGAGTTTAGAAGTCCTGTCCAAATAGCTTCCACGATAGCCATTCTTTAACTGAAACCAAGCTGTCGTGAACATAACCCCACAAGATCCTACTTTGGGCAAGTAGTCTTATCTGCTGCTAAAAATGTGAATGAATTTTAACACCGCTTGAGTCAAATTGTTTTTACCATGGGCTCATGAAACCATATTCTTTTATGGTTGCAACTGCTTGATATAGATACCTGGTTTGAGTGGGAACTTTATGTCTTATCTTTTTTCTTATTCTTGGCCTTCACAGAATGTTTTCTGTATTCAGGATAAACTGTTAAGGAAAGGACAGAATGGGTATCTGTATAAAGGTGGAACTGTTTGAAACTATCACTTAATTATAGATTCTTGACAATCTATCCTCTTCCCAATTGGGTGATAAATTCCTAGCAGTATACCTATGGTTTTATTGATATTGTTACTGACTTTGTCACTTTGGAAACAAATATAATTTTAGCAATAATAAAATTACAAAAATGGAATTGAATGTTATTTTTAATGTAATTTAATTTCTATATTTAAATATATGCAAATGTTTAAACTTCAAATTTATATTTTCTTATTTTGAATGGTATACTATCAAATAATTTCAGATACATATGTATTATTTGATCCATGCAAAGGTAGAAATTTTAAATTTTACTTTGTATACTCAGGATTTCAATGAGGTGTAGTCAGTTAAATTATTTTCTGTGATAATACTATTTCAAGATGCAGAACTAAACTTTCACACTAACAACTGGTGTTTTATTCTGTCCTAGCATATTTACACCTGTGAATGGCCAGTGTCAGTTTTAGACAAGAGTTATGGAGTTACAGGGAAAAGAATCAAAGTAGGAATGCTTAAAATTATTATAATGTGCATTAGAAAGTGTCAATCAGGCTGTATTGTGTTTGATGAATGGAGACATTTTCAAATGTCACAGGAATTTTTTGCTAAAAAATATAAATTTAAATATATAAATTTAAAAAATGTTACTTGTGTATAAGGATACATGTTTATAGATTGTAGGAGAGATTGTATAGATTCTTCTCATTTGTCATCAAGGAAAATTTTCTTTGCAACAGAGACCCACTACAGAAAATCACAACTAATCAAAATGCATAGTTGTAGAGACCAGTCAAAATGGATACATGAAGGGATAAAAAAGCCAAAGGATCACGAAATTTGTCATGAGATTGTATCTTTGAGTAACATTAAAAGCTGCACCCAAAAGTCTCACCAACGTGAATACCCAAATATGAACTAAACGAGGAAAACTCCAATGCTCATGTCAAACTGGATAGGGAAAAACCCATGAGGCATTCACACTACACAAAGACTCATAGGCAACTGAGTAAAGTTAGGAATAGGCGAGGTGGGCCATACCACGGAAGTCTACACCAACTGATTGTCCAGTGCCATACACACACACACACACACACACACACATATATATATACACATATATATATATACACACATATATACATATATATACACATACTGTTTACACAAAAATACAACCTGGCTACTGAAAGGGAGGGAGAATTAGTCCTTCCCAGGGGTAAGCCTCTAATTAATTATCTAATATGAAGTAGTGAGTCTTAAACACATATGTGTAACACTACATGGACTCAGCAGGTTGTAATTATGTATTTTGTGTGTGTGTTTATAAAAATAATAAAGAAAGAGAGTGAATAAGAGTCACCTAAAATTCCTTAAATTATGACATGGAGAAATTATATAGTATGGGATGGTAATTGCTGATGTTTTGAGTAGATCTATTTCTGTACAAATTTTCTTTTCCTAAAGGCCTTGTTTGAAAGAATAAACATGCAACAACTTCAAGTCATAAAATGAAATGTCTGAAGTACTTCCTTGTTGCTGTTCATGTAGTCTCACTTGCCTGCTATTCAACACCCACTGGACAGTCAATTACAGGCAATCTGCAAGAAGTAGCAGCAGAAACCAACAGGAGAAATGGCGAAAGGTCTAAATTGCCAAGCCATGAGCTGCCTCTGAAAGGCACAGCCCCAAGAATAACAGACTAGATTTTCATTTGAAGTCTGCTTTATTTGTCTTCATCACACAACATTGCATGAAGGGCAAGATTTAATTAGGAACAGGTTATATTTTCATACTTTTGTTTTGTAATATATAAATATTATTTGTTTCTGGAACATAACTGAGTTGTGTCATCATAATTTCCTGAGCATCCCCAAATAAGTGACGACAAAGTGTGTCTCCTGTCATATATGGGTGAATATGCTTCACTCATTTCTAATTCTGTTGTAAAAGATTTTTTAAAATTGATTTTTAAATTACCCCCTTACTATTAGTGAACTATGAAACTGGGTTAGCTATCCATATGCAAGATGCATAATAGAAAAGTGGTCATTTCAGCATGGAACCTAATAATCACTTTGATTCCTAATGAAAGATCATTTCATACTTTCAGATACATGTATATAAGTACATTATATACATACATATGCACACACATTTCCATACCCATAAATTTATAAACATTCACATCATTTACTTCCGG
The DNA here is from genome assembly GCF_907164565.1 of Psammomys obesus. Lineage (NCBI taxonomy): Eukaryota > Metazoa > Chordata > Mammalia > Rodentia > Muridae > Psammomys > Psammomys obesus. The sequence goes on from NW_026596069.1 coordinate 26,622,100, forward strand.
CTTATATAATGAGCTTTATACCCAGATATGGGGATGTTTTTACATTTGTGTGCCTTCTTCAGCATACATTGCAAGGATAAGCACATTGGCTTCTTGCTTTTGTGCAGCAGCTACCAAGTCAAATATTATCAGGCTTTATGGAAAATAAAAAATTAGATTACAGGACTGCATACTTTTCTTTCTTGTGAAAGAAAAGTAATTCATGAACAAGATGTCAGATTATTAATATATAGATAACATTACTACATTATATAATATATAAAAATCAAATATAATATAACATATTTACACACATATATGGGAATATCAATAGGTTACAGTAAATTTTGGAAGGATGATAGGATACTTCTGGCTTTGACAGTGATAAAAGATTCATAAATAACAATGTTTGAAACTAGAGTTCAGGGTTTCTAATGGGCCTAGGATTTTTCTGAATCATTTCACATAACTAATTTATTTACTCTAGCAATGCTTCCCACAACTTGTGTACTCTTTTAATTGTATTTCCAGAAACACTTAAAATACAAGTTGCCTTTATCTTAAAGTATGTCACATTCCCTTAGAATTTTACTACTCTTGTTCTGAATTTTCAGACTCATTTATTATGATTGTAGAAAAAACAAAGGTAGGCCACGTGATGCAGGACACACACACACACAGATTCACCTAAAGCAAAATTTTAGCAATACAGTATTAACGCACTATTAAGTTTTGTTTTCATGTTTGAAAACAAGTTCTGAGTTACTGAGCTACAGCTCCTACAGTGAAGCAAGCACACCCAAACTTATGTAACTTGACAAGTTTGTTACTGTACAGGGATATCCTTGACCAAATATTGGACATTTCTTGGTCATAGGATTGTTGCCTCATCCATCTTTTGAAGAACACCCAAAGAAGGAGACTGTACTGTTTGTATAGTCGAACTGATATAGGTTGGTTGGAACAGATTTCGAGTTGCATAACCATATTTGAGGCTTCTTTCAATCAACATGATGCCAGAGTTACTGTGTTTGTTGGCCCATTCAGCTTCCTGCTTTTTGGGTTTAGAGTAGTCAGGGGTGAGGGCTTAAAGGTCTCATGTCCTTCGAGGCTGTTTGCAGAGCCCCAAGACTGGTTTCAGCTCTCCCTCACACATACATTCTTCTAGAAGCTCAGGGGTCTAACCCAGCCACCAGAAGCCTCCCAGAACACCATACTTCCATTATTTTATTTTAATCTTTTGTGTTAGCCTAATATTTGCCTCAATTATTGTCTATGGTCTGAAGCGTCTGTTATGTTCACTCATTGCTGTGGACTGTATTAGCAAGTGTCTCTAGAGAAAAGGCAATTTTTACTAGGCAAGCTTCAGCCAGGTGAAATAAAGCTAGCCTTGAGAGTGGTTTATTCCCATTACCCATCATGTGAGAAATAATGTCTCTGAGTATGTGGTGTGAAGCAGTTCAACCCTTGGTCTCAGAAGGTGGCCCCACTGTCTGGGAATCTCTGGGAGTCTGCTGAATTTCCTTGGGCGGTGACTTCTGAATGAAAAGTAACCTACAGATGAGATGAAGTCCTGAGAGTAAGGCAAATTAAAGTTTTAAAAGTTTCCTGTTTTTATTTTATTTAAACAAGATTCGCCCACATCTTTATTTACTGTACACCTTTGTTTCATTTTCAGAATTCAGAAAAAGCTCTTCTAAAATATTTTTGGTTTATTTATTATTTATTACAATTTATTCACTTTGTAATCAGACTGTAGCCCCTTCCTCATCTCCTCACAGTTCCACCATCACTTCCTCTTCTCCCCCATGCCCCTCCCTAGTCCACTGACAAGGGAGGACCTCCTCCCCTTCTATTTGACCCTAGCCTATAAGACCTCATCAGGACTGGCTGCATTGTTTTCCTCTGTGGACTGCCAAGGCTGCACCCTGCCGCCCGCCCCCGCCCCCTAGGGGGGGGGAGTGATCAGAGAGCCTGCCACTGAGTTCATGCCAGAGACAGCTCCTGCTCCCTTACTGGGAAACCCACTTGGAGACTGAGTCTGTGGGCTACATCTGAGCAGGGATTTTAGGTCCTCTCCATGTACGGTCCTAGGCTGGGGTATCGATTTCTGCAGGGCCCTGTGGGTCCAGTCTTTTTGGCTCTGTTGGTCTCCTTGTGGGACTCTTTTCCCATCCAGGTCTTTCTATCTCCCCCTTCTTTCATAAGATTCCAGGCATTCTGCCCAAAGTTTGGCTATGAGTCTCAGGATCTGCTTCGATACCCTGGTCATTAGAGTCTTTCAGAGGCTCTCTGTAATAGGTCATGTCCTGTTCCCTGTTTTCGCCCACTACTGATGTCTATCTCATTTGCCCTTCTGAATGAGGATGGAGCATCTTCCTAGGGTTCTTCTTGCTTAGCTTCTTTAGGAGTTTATATTTTAGTGTGTTTGTCCTATATCATATGTCTAATAACCACTTATGGGTGAATATATACCATGTGTGTCTTTCTGCTTATGAGTTACCTCACTCAGGATGATCTTTTCCAGTTCCATACATTTTCATTGTGGAAATGTACCACAATTTCTGTATTCATTCCTTGAAGGACATCAAGGTTGACTACAGATTCTGGTGTTAAGAACAGAGCTGCAACAAATATGGTTGAGCAAATGTCCTTGTTGTGTACTTGAGCATCTTTTGGATATATACCTAGGAGTGGTAAAGCTGGATCTTGAAGTAGTACGGTTCTTAACTTTCTGAGAAAGCGCCAGATTGATTTCCAAAGTGGTGGTACAAGTTTATATTCCCACCAGCAATGGAGGAGGGTTCCCTTTTTTCCACATCCTCTCCAGCACGTGTTGTCACTTGAGTTTTTCATCTTAGCCATTCTAATGTGTGTAAGGTGGAATCTCAGGGAAGTTTTGATTTGCATTTCCCTGATGGCTAAGGATATTGAGCATTTCTTTAAGTGTTTCTCTGCCATTCGATATTTCTCTGTTAAAAATTATGTTTAGCTCTGTACCTCATTTTTTAATTGGATTACTTGGTTTGTTGGTGTTTAACTTCTTGAGTTCTTTATATATTCTGGGTATTAGCCCTCTGTCAGATATAGGGTTGGTGAAGATCCTTTCCCAGTCTGTAAGCTGTCGTTTTGTTCTGACAACAGTGTCCTTTGTTTTACAGAAGCTTTTCAGATTCATGAGGTCCCATTTATTGATTGTTGATCTTATAGCCGGTGCTGATGGTGTTCTGTTCAGGAAGTTGTCTCCTGTGCCAATGAGTTCAAGACTCTTCCCTACTTTTCCTTCAAAGAGGTTTAGTGTGTCTGGCTTTATGTTGAGGCCTTTCATCCACTTGGACTTTAGTTTTGTGCAGAGTGATTCACATTTTTCTACAAGGAGACATCCAGTTAGACTAGCACAATTTGGCTTCTTTGTCAAAAGTCAAGTATCTGCTAGGCCACAGAGGAGGAAAATGCAGCCAGTCCTGATGAGACCTGATAAGCTGGGGTCAGATGGAAGAGGAGGAAGACCTCCCCTATCAGTGGACTTGGAGAGGGGCATGGGAGAAAATGAGGGAAGGAGGGTGGGATTAGGAGGGAATGAGGGAGGGGACTACAGCTGGGATATAAAAATGAATAAACTGTAATTAATATAAAAAATAAAATAAAAAGAAACAAGATTACATCAACTTAAAAATAAAATTCAAATATCCATAGGTTGTATGGGTTTATTTCTGGGTCTTCAGTTTGATTCCATTGATCCTCCAGTCTGTTTCTATGCCAGTACCATGCAGTTTATTTATTTATTTATTTTTAATTTTTTTCTGGCCTTCGGCTTTTTTTTTTGAAAAAAGACTTTTGATGATTACTTCTATTTCCTTGGGGATATAGGACTATTCACTCTTTCTACCTGATCTTGATTTAATTTTGGTAAATGGAATCTATCAAGAAAATTGTCCATTTCATTTAGATTTTCAAATTTTTTGGCATTTAGGCTTTTGTAGTAAGACCTAATTATTGTTTGGATTGCCTCTGTGTCTGTTGTTATGTCCCTATTTTCTTTTTAGATTTTGCTGATTTGGACAGTATCTCTCTGCCTTTTAGTTAGTTTGGCTGAGGCCTTGTCTATCTTGTTGATTTTTCTCAAATAACCAGCCCTTGGGTTCATTGATTCTTTGAATTGTTTTATTTGTTTCTAATTGATTGATTTCAGCCCTGAGCTTGAATATTTCCAGCCGTGTACTCCTTTTGGGTGTGTCTACTTCTTTTTTTTCTAGGGCTTTCAGGTGAGCTATTAAGTTTCTTGTATGTGATGTTTCAAATTTCTTCTTGAAGGCACTTGGTATTATGAACTTTCCTCTTAGCACTGCTTTCATTGTGTCCCATAAGTTTGGGTATGCTGTGCCTTCATTTTCATTGAATTCTAGGAAGTCTTTAATTTCTTTCTTTATTTCTTCCCTTACCCAGCTGTCATTGAGTAGCGAGTTGTTCAGTTTCCATGTATGTGTGGGCTTTTTGCTGTTTCTATTGTTGTTGAGGTCCATGGTGGTCAGATAGGATACAAAGGATTATTTCAATCTTTTTGTATCTGTTGAGGCTTGCTTTGTGACTAACTATATGGTCTATTTTGGAGAAGGTTCCATGAGCTGAAAAGAAGGTATACTCTTTTGAGTTTGGGTGAAAAGTTCTGTAGACATCTATTAGGTCCATTTGATTTAGGGCCTCTGTAAGTACCCTTATTTCTCTGTTTAGTTTCTGTCTGGATGATCTGTCCCCTTGGTGAGAGCAGAGTGTTGAAGTCTTCCACTATTAAGGTGTTGGGATCGATGTGTGATTTAAGTTTTAATAATGTTTCATTTACAAATGTAGGTGCTTTTGCATTTGGGGCATAGATATTCAAAATTGTGATGTCCTCCTGATGGAATTTTTGTTTGATGAGAATGAAGTGCCCCTCTTCATTTTTTTTCATTAATTTTGATTGGAAATCTATTTTATTAGATATTGGATAGCTACCCCAGCTTATTTTCTGGGTCCATTTGCTTGAAAAGCATTTTTCCTGTCCTTTACTCTGGGTAGTGTTTATCTCTGTTGCATAGGTGTGTTTCTTGGATGCAAGAGAATACTGGAACTTGTTTCCGCAAATATTCTGTTAGTCTGTGTCTTTTTTTTTTTTTTTGGAGCGTTGAGTCCATTGATGTTGATAGATAATAGTGACCAATGAATGTTAGTTCCTTTTATTGTGGAGTTGGTGGTCTTACTGTGATTCATTGCTTTTTTTCTTCTAATTTTTGTTGGGAAATTATCTGTATTCTATGTTTTCTTGGGTGTAGTTGTTTTTGTTGGACTGGAGTTTTCCTTCTAGTATCTTCTGTTGGTTGGTTTGCTGTGTAGATATTGCTTAAATTTAGTTTTGTCATGGAATATTTTGTTTTCTCTATCTATGTTGATTGAAAGCTTTGCTGGGTATAGTAGTCTGGGTTGGCATCTGTGGTCCCTTAAAGTCTGCATGACATCTGCCAGGCCCTTCTGGCTTTCATATTTTCTGATGAGAAGTCTGGTGTGATAAGCCTACCTTTATATGTTCCTTGGCCTGCCATTTATTTATTTATGCATTTTATTTTATTTTATTTTTTACTTTCTGCGCTATAGTACAGCTTGAGATCAGGGATGGAGGCACCTTTGGATGATCTGTTATTTATAGGTTTGTTTTAGCAATTCTGTTTTTTTTTTTTTTCCATATGAAATTGGGAACTGTTCTTTCAAGTTCTGTAAAGAGTTGTGTTGGTATTTTGATGGGAATTTCATTGAATCTGAAGATAGCGTTTGGTAGGATGGCCATTTTCACTATGTTAATCCTACTGATCTATGACCTTGGGAAATCTTTCCATCTCCTGAGATCTTCAATTTCTTTCTTCAGGGACTTGAAGTTTTTTTCAAACAGGTCTTTCACTTGCTTGGTTAGAGTCACCCCAAGGTACTGTATGTTATTTGTGGCTATTGTGAAGAGTGTTTTTTCCCTTTACTCTGAGGAAGTGTTTATCTCTGTTGCAGGGGTGTGTTTCTTGGATGTAGCAGAATATTGGATCCTGTTTCTGAAACCATTCTGTTAGTCTGTCTTTTTAGTGGAGAGTGACCAATGAATGTTAGTTTCTTTTATTGTGAAGTCGGTAGTGATAATGTGTTTGTGAGCTTGTTTTCTTTCGATTGTTTGTTTTGAAGTTATCTATGTCCAGTGTTTTCTTGGGTATAATTGATTTTGTTAGATTGGAATTTTCATTCTAGGATCTTCTGTAGGGCTGGGTTGCTGTGTAGATATTGTTTAAGTTAAGTTTTGTCATGGAATATTTTGTTTTCTCCATCTATGTTGATTGAAAGTTTTAATCTGTAGTGTATTCTGGTTTGGCATCTGTGATCTCTTTGAGTCTACATGACATCTGCCCAGGCCCTTCTGGAGTTCATATTTTCTGTTGAGAAATCTGGTGTGATTCTGATAGGTCTACCTTTTTATGTTGCTTGGCTGTTTTCCCTTGCTACTTTTAATATTTTTTCTTTGTTCTCTAGTTTTAATGTTTTGACTATTATGTGACATGAGGAGTTTATTTTCTGGTCTAGTCTATTTGGTGTTGTGTAAGCGTCTTGTAAGTTTAAGGACATCTTTTTCTTTAAGTTGGGAAGATTTTCTTCTATGATTTTCTTGAAAATATTTACTTGACCTTGGAGCCTGTAATCTTATTCATTTATTCCTAACATTCTTAGGTTTTGTCTTTTCATGGTGTTCTTTTTTTTCTTTTTTTTAATTTTATTTTTTTCTTATCAGTTACATTTTTTTAACTCTGTATCTCAGCCATGTCCTGCTCCCTCATTCCTTCCCAGTCCCTCCCTCTCTCCCTCCCTCATCTCCACCGTGCCCCTTTCCAAGTCCACTGATAGGGGGGACCTCCTCCCCATTCATCTGATCCTGTTTTATCAGGTATCTTCAGGACTGGCTGCAAAGCTCTCCTCTGTGGCCTAACAGGACTGCTCCTCCCTTGGGGGGTGGGGAGGCCAAAGAGCCAGTCATTGAGTTCCTGTTAGAAATAGTCCTTGTTCCCCTCACTATGGGAAACCAATTGGTTACTGAGCTACCACAGGCTACATCTGAGCGGACGTTCTAGGTTATATCCATACATGGTCCTTGGTTGAATGTCAGTCTCAGAAAAGACCCTGTGCCCAGATATATTTGGTCCTTGTGGAGCTCCTATCCTTTACTCTTAACCCAGCTGTCATTGAGTAACAAGTTGTTCAGTTTCCATGTACGTATAGGCTGTTTGTTATTTCTGTTGTTGTTGAGGTCCAGCTTAAGTCCATGGTGGTCAGATAGAATACAAGGGATTATTTCAATCTTTTTTTTATCTGTTGAGGCTTGCTTTATGACCAACTATATGGTCTATTTTGGAGAAGGTTCCATGCGGTGCTGAAAAGAAGGTATACTCTTTTGAGTTTGGATGAAAAGATCTGTAGATGTCTATTAGGTCCATTTGATTTAAGGTCTCTGTAAGTGTTTTTATTTCCCTATTTGTTTTCTGTCTAGTTGATCTGTCCTTTGGTAAGAGTAGAGTGTTGAAGTCTCCCACTATTAGGGTTTTAGGATCAATATGTGATTTAAGCTTTAATATTGTTTCATTTACGAATGTAGGTGCTCTTGTATTTGGGGCATAGATATTCAAAATTGTGATGTCCTCTTGGTGGATTTTTCCTTTGATGAGAATATAGTGGCCCTCCTTATCTTTTTTATTAACTTGGGTTGAAAGTCTATTTTATTAGATATTAGGATGGCTACTCTTGCTTGTTTTCTGCTACCATTTGCTTGAAAAACATTTTTCCAGCCCTTTACTCTGAGGTAGTCTTTATCTTTGTTGCACTGGTGTATTTCTTGGATGCAACAGAATGTTGGATCCTGTTTCCACAACCATTCTGTTAGTCTGTGTGTTTTTATTGGGGAGTTCAGTCCATTGATGTTGATAGAAACTAGTGACCAACAATTGTTACTTACTTTAGATGTGGGGTTGGTGGTGTCACTGAGTTTCATTGCTTGTATTCTTTTGGTTTTTTTGTTGTGTAGTTATCTATTTCCTCTGTTTCCTTAGATGTAGTTGTTTTCTTTGGTTTGGAGTTTCCCTTCTAGTAACTTCTGTAGAGGTGGGTTACTATGTAGATATTGTTTAAATTTGGTTTTTTCTTGGAATATTTTGAATTCTCCGTCTATGTTGATTGATAGTTTTGCTGGGTATAGTAGTCTGGGTTGGAATCTGTGGTCCCTTAAGGACTGTATGATTTCTGTCCAGGCCCTTCTGGCTTTCATAGTTTCTGTTGAGAAGTCTGGTGTGATTCTGATAGGTCCACCTTCATATGTTACTTGGCCTTTTTCCCATGCTGCTTTTAGAATTTTTTCTTTGTTTTGTAGGTTCAGTGTTTTGACTATGATGTGACGTGAAGAATTTCTTTTCTGGTCTAGTCTACTTGGTGTTCTGTAGGCCTCTTGTATGTTTATGGCCATCTCCTTCTTTAAGTTGGGAAAGTTTTCTTCTATAATTTTCTTGAAAATATTTTCCGGACCTTTGAGCCTGATGTCTTCTTTTTCTTCTACTCCTATTATTCTTAGGTTTTGTCTTTTCATGGTGTCCTTGATTTCCTGGATGTTTGGGTTTGGAACTTTTCTGATTTTATTTTTTCTTTGAGAGACGTGTCAATTTCCGCAAGTGTATCTTCGGCTCCTGAGATTCTTTCTTCCATCTCTTGTATTCTGTTGGTGATGCTTACCTTTGTAGTTCCTGATCTTTTCTCTATGTTCTCCAGCTCCTGGTTTTTCTCTATTTGTGTTTTTTTTTTTTTATTGATTCTATTTCTGTTTTCATGTCTTGCACCATTTCCTTCATCTGTTTGAATGTGGACTCCTGCTTTTCAATGACAGCTTCTATTTTTTTGTCCGTTTTCTCTCTATGTATCACTAATTGTGCCTCTACTTCTTTGGGTATAACTGCCTGTATTTCTATGAGAGCTTTGTTTATTTCTTCTTTATTTGCCTTCATTTGTGTGGACATTTCCTTGAGAGCTTTGTGCATTTCTTCTCTTTTTGCCTCAATTTTCGTGGTCATTTCTCTGAGAGCACGATTTGTTTCCTCTTGGTTAGTCTCGATTTCTTTGGCTATTTCTCTGAGGGCTTTGTTCATTTCATCTTTATGGGCCTCTAATAGCTGGAGAAACATAGTTTTGAGGTCTTTTTCTTGTATATCTAGTGAACTGAAGTGTCCATTGTTTTGTGGGGTTGCTGGTGAGGTCATTATGTCCTGATTTTTGTTGGGAGTGTTCTTACATCTGCCTCTAGCCATCTGGTTATTTATAATCCTCACTGTTTGTTCCTAGAGATTGTAGTTTGGGCTATGATCGTCTCTTTCTGTTTTCTGGACTGCTTTTTCAGGAATATGAGAGAGGTTCACTGGTTTGGGAGTGTGCACTGTGGTTTCAGTTTTGCCTAAGTAAGGAATGTGATGCTGGCGCTATTCGTGTGAGCTTTTAGCGGGCGCAGTGTGCATGCGTGGATTCTCTGATTATTGCTGTGGCCTGCAGGCCACTATTATGCAGTTCTGTCTGAGACCAGGGATGTTTGCCTAGATTACACTGGTGGACCCGCAAGGCAGAGGCTTCAACGTTGGGGTCGCTATCCCAAGAATTCCTATGATACCCACACTAGGGGTGTGGGTGGCAGGGATCTCGTCTGGTTGCTTCTGTGGAGAGGCCCTGGGTCTGGGGCAAACTCTCCCTAGAAGGCTCACTCACTCTCTTGCAGGACCAGTTGGAATGCACAGGGGTTCCCCTTGCTCTCTACTCTCTGATTTAGTCCTGCTGCGGAAGTACATGGGTAGGCTAACAGTCAGCTCTGTGACACTGTGGCCGAAGGACTTGGTGTCTACCTTTCCTGTGTGCTGCCTCTCTGTCCTTTCCCTCTGCCAGGAGGGGTTATGTTGACTGGTCCCTGGGTGGCGCGGGAAAGAGTTGGGTTGAGTGTTCTCAATCCCAGATCCCGGGCCCAGATCTCTCTGCCAGAAGCAGCCTGGCGGTAGAACCTATGTTTGCTGATCCCGAGAGAGTACCGGGTAGGGTTGAGTGTCCTCAGATCCAGAGCTTGGGTTTCTCTGCTAGGGGCCGCTGGGTGAGCTGGAGAGAGGGTGCTATGTCCTTGGCAGGCTTTCTCTCTGTCCTTCCCCTCTGACCTTCCCCTCTGCTAGGGCAAGCTTATGGAGGTGCTCTCAGGGGAGTGCCAGAAGGGGTTGGGGCTTCTCAGTCTGATCCTGAGCCCTGAGCCGGCGGCGTTTCTCTGCCAGGGGTTGGGGGGGGTGCCGGTGATGGAACTTGCTGCTAGACCTTATTGCGCTGGACCCAGGATAATCTCAGGCCGTGTAGAATGACCACAGTCCCAGATCCCGAGCTGTAGTTTGTTTGCTAGGAGCGGCCGGCAGCACTGGAGTTCCGGCACTGTGAAGCCGCTGTGCGCCTTTTTATCCTTCTGCTCCTCTGTGGCAGTGTTATGGCGGTGTTTGGGGGAATGCCCGAAAGGATTGGGTTTTCTCAGCCCCAATCTCGGGTTGGGGTACAGACAATGTGGTCTGTGGCAGATTTTGCTGGATGCCTCCTGCCTCCTCTGAAGAGGGAGTAGGGATTTTGAGCTGGGTGCGCAGCTGCTCTCCGTGGGTGGTGGGAGCTCAGTTGTGATGGTGGCAGGTACCCGTGGTTAGCGAGACCTTCCAAGGAAAGACTGGGTGACCCGTGATCAGACTTGCAACTTTCCTTCCCCGTGGGGTTTTTTTGTGAGTGGGACTCTCAGTCTCTGGCACCCTTGTGCCCACCCATCAGCCTGGGAAAGTGATCGGGACATGCAAGCTTATGGCACCAGCCCAGAGACCCAAAGCCCGTGTTACCCGGGATCACTTCCGGGTTCTGGCTGGGCAGCCGAGAGTGGACCCGACCGGTTCCCACACCGTGGGAGCCTCCCCTCACCTGGGAAACACGATTGATTGCTGTTGTTTTAGGGCCCAGAGTTCAGTCTCCTGGTTACTGCACGGAGTGTGTTGTCCTGCTTCTCAGACACAGTGTTCTCCCGGCGCTGCCATCTTGGCCCCCCCCTTCATGGTGTTCTTGATTGCTTGGATGTTTTTTGTCAGGACCTTTTCTGATTTTATTTCTTTTTTTGAGAGATGTATTGATTTCTTTAATTGTGTCTTAGGCACCTGAGATTCTTTCCTCCATATCTCAAATTCTGTTGGTTATGCTTACCTCTGTGGTTTCTGATTTTTTTGCTACATTTTCCATCTTCAGGAGTTTCTCAGTGTGTGTTATTGTTATTGATTCTAATTCTGTTTTTATGTCTTGTACCATTTCTTTCATCTGTTTGCATTTGGATTCCTGTCTGTCCATGATGACTTCTATTTTTGTTTTCATGTCCTCTTTATGTCTGTATTTGTTTGGCTGTATTTACTTATATTTCTTTGAGAGCTTTGTTCATTTCCTCTTTATGTGCCTATGATAACTGGATAAGCCAAGTTTTGAGATCATTTTCCTGTGTTTTTGTTGAATTAAAATATCCATTGATGTTTATGGCTACTGGTGAAGTCATGATGTTGTGATTTTTGTTGGTTGTGTTCTTATACAGACCTCTAGCCATCTGCTTATGTGTAGCCTTCACTGTTTGTTCCTGAAGCCTGTACTGCAGACTGGCTCCACCTTTCTCTGGAGTCTGGAGTATGCATTAGGAAGGTGAGGGAGGTCCACTGGTTGGAGAGTGGCGTCTCAGCTGCAGCTAAGGGAGGAAGGTCCCAAGTGCATGTGTGCAGGCATGGGAGCAGGCGTGGCAGTGTGCCTTGAGCATGGCAGTGTGCCTTCAAGCACCAGGTGCTACTGCATGTAGATGTCTGGAAGGGTAGAGCATAAGTACAGATTGGAGTGCTGGTGTGGCTCCTGGGTGATGTGCTTATGCGCAGATGCCCTGAATGATTCGGTGTTCCACAGGCCTGTCAGGGTATTGTGCTCCAGGTGATCAGATCTGTCTGGGCTCTACACTCTTGGCTCCAGGAATTATTTGCCTGGGCTCCACTGGGAATCCCCCAGAATAGGGACTTCAATGGTGAGAAGGCTGTCCCAGGGATCCTTATGTTGTCCACATTGGGGGTGTGGGTAGGAGGGATCAAATGTCTGTTGGCTAGCTATAAAGGGACCCCAGATCTACTCATTTACAGGTGTATGTGGAAAGCACAGAGGGCTGCCCTCTGACTTGGAGATGTGTGTGGAAAGTGCAGAGGGCCCAAAGTTTTCTACTTTCAGAGTTGGGTCTCTTGTTTAATGGCTCCAGTAGGGAGGCCCCTACCTGGGGTTAAGCACTCCCTGCCTCTGCTATTGTTGCTGCTGCTGCTGCTGTTGGAGTTTGGGATACTCTGCCCCTCAGATAAGATGCTCACTGGTCGCTGCTATCTTGGAGTCACTCTCTTCTGACAATTTCAATGCTCTCACTATTTCTGTAGAGGAGAAAAAAAATTACAGACCTTAATTTTTCTGTATTCACTGACATTGTTTTCTTATTCTACACATTATAGTATTCTGACTTATTTTTATTGAAATAATAACACTATCCAATAAATTAATTTCATAAAACTTAGGTTGCTCTGAGGTTGCATTCCACATATTTAAAAATTAAGGCTCCTAGTTTTGTGGAAGAATACTTGTATAAGTTCAGTACTAAGAAGCCTAAAGTTTGTACAGCACAAATGTGAATGTAATATTATATCTATAAACTGAAAATATTTACTAGTGTATGAAAAAAGAAAAGGTGAGCGCATGTTGGAAACTACAAAATAATTTGCACTCCCACCTAGAATGTTTACCAAGATTATTATGAAGTAGTAGGCAAAAATAAGTTGTATTTGTTATTTTAATAAGCCACCTATCTGAAGTTTCTTCTCAAACATAATTTAATTATTTATTATACATTTTTCTATTTAGTCCATACTCATAGCTAACCACAGTAGTAATTGTCAGTTCCTAAACCAATGGCTCACACTTGCTTAGTACAAATGTTATAAATCAGTGTTTAAAGTTTTAGTGTATTTAATTAGAGCTTAATTGTTTTCTAACATGCTTATTTCCTATTTCTTTGTGCAGCTGACTTCCAGAGTATGTGAACGCATGTGGAAGTATATATCTATTATGGGCTGACTTGTGTCACAACCTAAAATTTATATGTTGAATTGTAATCCGCACTACTTTACAGTGTGTGTATACTTAGAGACATGATCTTGGCTATGTGGACTGGCCTTATTCCAATATAATTAGTGTTCTTGTAAGAAGAAAGGCCAAGGGCACACAGATAAATCATAGAGAAGAGAAGAGTAGAGATAAGATGATGCTGCCTGATAATCCAGAGGAGGACCCTCAAAAGAACCAAACCTGCTGATCCACTCTTCATTGCCTTATCCCCTCCAGGGCTGTGGAAAAATACATTTCTACTGTGCAAACCACCCAGCTTCTGATACTTTAGTATAGGCACTTTAACAGACAAAATCATTTGTGTGTATGTGAAATTTTCCCATGCCACTTTTTTGTTTGTTTTTGTCATTTAATAAGAATGACATTGTTTTCAAGAAAATCGTTATAAATTATAGATATAAAACTATAATAATTCCTCTTTCCCTCTAAATCACCACCACTCCCATATTTTGAAAATATCCCTATTTTGAAAATACTTTCTGCAGTTTTCATAAATGACTGTTTTTATTTCTCCTCTGGGTTTTGATTACTTTGTAAATCCTGAGCAAAATTTCCATAAATAAGCTTGTCCCCTTTGATTCTCTTTTCCTTGTCCCCTGAGATGTAGCACCCTCACCACCTTCACCTGAGGTCAAGCTGTGGGCTTCGCTGTGGAAGAAGTGTGAGTCTGTGCTCGGTAGAACCTTTGAGCTGCTGAAACTTAGCGTCTACAGTTCTGAGCCAACTGCATGTACAGAGAGAGTTGCTCATGTGTTTTAACCATTTGAGTAGTGAGGCTGCTCAAATCATGTGCTCTGTTGTAGACATAAGACAAGGTAAGTGGTGGTTTACCCACTGGCCCTGAAATCTGCCTTGTGGAGTCTCTTACAAACACTCATTAGCTTCAAGATTGGAAAGTCTATAAATCTCAACTCCACTATAGAGAATTGCATCTTTGCCCAACCATTTTTCATTTTATGCAAAGATTGTTTTTAGTTAAATTATTTTAACTAAATAGAAATACTTGAACCATTTTATCTTTTCCTTTTTAGTTTTTTCATTCTTATTGTTATCTTTTCCTTGCTCAATTTATATCACTTTATGTGGAGATTGTTTTTAGTTAAATGATTTTAAAAAAGAAATATTGGAATAATAATTTTATCTTTTCAAGCTGTTCCTTACTCATGGTTTAGTTTATATTGGTGGGGAAGATGAAGCACTTTCCTGTGGTGTTAAGCTCATCTCCCTCCCCAAACTCTTGGGTTGTCTTGATTTAAGGGGATTGTTTTGTCTTCAATGCTTCAGGCAAATTATAAGCAGTAGATATAAAGAGTTAGACATATTTAAAAGGCATTGTTTCCACATGTGCTCAGATACTCTGGAAGTTAATTGTGCCAGGAAATGAGAAGTAAGTGTGGGAAACTATTAAGCTTTTATTAAACACACTAAAACTTTAAGCACTAATTTATAACATTTGTATTGAGCGAGTATGAGCTGTTAGTTTAAGAACTGACATTTACTGGTGTGGCTGGCTATAACTATGAACTAAACAGATAAATGTCTGGGTTTGAAATATCTCCTATATAAATAAATTTTGATTAAAAACATTTTAAGAGACAATACAAACAAACCATTACCAAACAAATTATTTCATAATATAGTGTCTTAGACTTGGAGAGTGTATTTTTTTTTTTTTTTAATCACAGCAGCAATTGTGGGTAATATGGAGAGAGTGGGACTGGAATGGCTTTGTCCTGCTGTTTTTTAAAAAATAGAATTCTGGTATAATGAGTCATTTAGACTTGAAAAATCAGTGGTGTCCACTGATTTTTATCATAGCTCTGGAAGAGAGCTCTGATAAATATGTTCTTTTGTTTCACTTATTTACCTTTTAATATCAATTTCCCCAGTAATGCCTAGCATACTTCATTCCCTTTGAAGCCTACTGTGTAACGAGAGCCTCTCAAGGCTGTTTCTGCTCTGCATGAGTTTTTCCAGGAGAAGGGGGTCTGCCCTGCTGGGAAATTTCACATTGCCTGCACAGCACATTCTGAAAGTTCATAGCCATAGGCTTCACTCCCAGCAGCACTGACGTGGTGCCATCCCATGGATTTTTCCCTCTCAGATAGACTCAATTTTACCAGTTAAAGGAATCCCTTATTTATTTTAACCAGTTGTGCTCACTTCAAAGACAACAAGACACTCAAAATTCAAATTTGGAAAAAAGGTAGACAATGAACGTGTAAGTCTTCAGGTAAATTAGCATCAAGTGTCTTGAAGAAGTGAAGCTATGTTAGTTTTAAAAATTGCCCCTGGGCTCTTTTTGGGTTCTGTTCACAGTGTACTGGCTACTGAGAAGGACACCAAAGAGGCAGTAGGCAGGCTACACGAGTCCTCATGCTCACTGCAGTGCAGGTATGGCATGTCTAACAAAGCGTTCATAAAGTGTAGGATTGCATGGAGTGGACTTGTGAAGTCAGTTTGATGGAGAGAGCTCAATTCGTGCATTTATTTGAGAAGATACTGTGTCAAATGACTTTATGATGTCTTCTTGCTTTTGCATTTATAATTCAATGGATATATGCAATAGGTATTAAGGAAAGAATAAAAGTAGTACTTGACTAATTATGAACTTTCTTTTTTAATGTGGGAGAAGGATGCAATTTGAGTTTATTTTTATTTTATTTTATTTTTCTTTATTAATTACACTTAACTCACTTTTTATCCCCTCCCCCTCCCGTGGTTCCCTCCCTCCTCCCATCCCAATCCCTCCCTTCCTCCACACTCTGCATGCATGCCCCTCCCCAAGTCCACTGATAGGGGAGGACTTCTTTTCCTTCCTTTTGATCCTAGTCTATCAGGTCTCATCAGGAGTGGCTGCCTTGTCCTCTTCTGTGGAAATTTGAATTTTAAGGAAAGACAATATTTGCACTGATATCCAGAGAGAATAACAAAAGAAAATTTTAAAAAAAGTAGAAATACATGTAGGTAGCAGAAAGTCACTGGGAGGAGATGGTGGATGTTAAATGGAAAGTTAATACATTTTCATACGTGGGGGAGCCTCGGAATGCCAGCTGGACAATTTGAATCAATTTCTCAAGAAGCCAAGTTCTATGGGGTACACTTTCTATCAGAAAAGGGAGGTAGAACAGAAAAGCATTTTGGAAAATTGTGCAGTATTGGTAAAATAAAAGTTAATGGAGTGAAAACACAGAAATCAGCCATGAGGCTCCTGTAGAAATGAGACATGGATGAGCAAGATCCAAGTTCAGGGCAATGGGAGAGGAAAAACAAAGGAAAGGATGAACCAAGGTGTCAGAGAAAGTATGGAGTTTTGTCAAAACATAATGCTGATAGTCAAGATACAGAAGCCTGAAGACATTGAATTCTGCCCAAGCTGCTCAAGACTTTGGTGGTCAGATTAATAGAAGGTGCTCAGCTCCCTTTCTCTTTATTCAATTTAGGAGCAAAACCCATACAATAGCCCTGTCCATACTTACAGTGGGGTTTGCTACCTCAGTTAACCAAATCTAGATAAACCCTCATAGATATGCCAGAGGTGTCACCTAGGTGATTCTAGATCAAGGGTGACATTATTAGAATTATTCTCTCTCTCTTTCCTTCTCTCTCTCTCTCTGTGTGTGTGTGTATGTGTGTGTATGCTTGGTATAGAACACAGAATGTAGCAGTTATTTCAAACATGGTAGTTATTATCATTAACACTAGGACTTGTTATTCTACTCAATGAATTTGGAGAATATTTCATCTCAGAAAATAATATAATAGGATTTGGTAGATGGTAGAAAGAAGAAATTTAAAATAGTAAATTAAGATTAGGTAATACCTTAGTTTCTTTTCTATTGCTATGAAGAGACACCATGATTAACACAACTTATAAAAGAAAGCATTTAATTTATTAAATTGAGAACTTTTTTATAGTTTCAGAGAGCGAGTGGATGACCATCAAGCATGGCAGCAGGCATGGAAGTAGGGTAGCAGCTGAAATCTTACTTCTGATCCACAGACATGAGGCAGAGAAAAATAGATTGGTTCTTGCATGGGCTTTTGAAACCTCAAAACTCACCCTCAATGACACAGCTCTTTTAACAAGGCCACCATATCCTAACCCTTTGAAAACAGATCCATCAAACAGAAACCAAGCATTCAAATATATGAGCCTGTAGAGACCATTCTCATTCAAAAAACTTATATTCCACTCCTTGGATTCCAAAGGCTTATTGTCATATCATAATGCATAATGCATGTAATCCAACTTTGAAAGTCTCCATAGTTTTTCAGTCTTTAGACTGTGAAAAGCCCAAAGTTCAAAGTGTCTTCTGAGACTCAAGACATTCTCTTAACATCAATCCCCTGTAAAGTCAAAAAGCAAATGGCATACTTTCAACATAAGATAGCACAGAATACACCATTCCAGAAGGGAGGAAATGAGGCATAGTGAGACTAGACTAAAGCAAGATTGAAAACCAACAGGGCAAACTCCAAATCCAGTAGCTCTGTGTCTGACATCAAAGGGATCAGATAGCTGTTCGCATCTTCAACACCTTCCAGCTTTGCTAAATGCAGCACATGCCTCTCTCTTGGGGTGGCTCCACTTCATGCTCATAGCTCTCCTTTGGTTCATAGTTCTCCCTCGGTTCTGGTATCTTCAACATCTTGAGGGCACCCAACAGAATCCAGATTTTTTTTTTTTTTTTTTTTTTTTAATAACTTCACACAATGACCTCCCTAGGTTTCCAAGCAGGACTCCCTTGCCACATGGCTGACCTGGGCAGTTTTTCGTAACTGTGGAGGAAAAGTACACAACACTTTTACTCCTGTATTCTTTGTTATTCTAAATCTAAAAGCAGTCTGCCAAGTCTTGTTGTTTGGGCAGGAAACTTGTCCCTTATGTAAATTACATTTGCATAAGCTTTCTGTTGTAGTTGCTTTTTAGGTGGAGGAAATCCCTTGGGCCTTTCCTTTTACAGGTTGCAGGATTAGCTTGGAGGGGTCTCTCCCTCAGGTCAATAGTCTCTTTATTCTATGTTTTTCTGATCTCTTTCAGCATAAACTAAATCCATCATTAAGTTTTCTTGTGCTCTTTTTCTTCTCAAATGGTGTATTTTGTATTGATTTTTGCCCAGTTTACTCTTTTTCTTTTCTTTTTTTTTTCAATTCTGTTCATAGCAGCTTTATTCATAATAGCCAGGAACTGGAAGCGACCCAGAAGCCCCTCAACAAAACAACAGATAAAGAAAATGTGGTACATTTACAAAATGGAATAATACTCAGCTATTAAAAACAAAGACATCATGCAATTTTCAGGCAAGTGGATTGAACTAGAAATGATCATCCTGACTGATCTAACCCAGACCCAGAAAGACACATATGGTATGTACTCACTTATAAATACAGGAAAACTATGCTTCAATCCATAGAACCAAAGCATTATAATTTGTTAATGAACCATATATTTAATATGTACAATATATATAGCATAATATATATTATTTGTAATATATATTGTATAGGAAACCATTTTCAGGTTTTGAAGAATTTTTTCTTTTCTTTCATGTATAAGTTGTTACTGACATTCTCAGTTTTTTTTTTTTGTTGTTGTTGTTTGTTTTCCTGAGCTTCTTTTTTTTTTGAATTTTATTTTTTTCTTATCAGTTACATTTTATTAACTCTGTATCCCAGCCATGTCCCGATCCCTCATTTCCTTCCAGTCCCTCCCTCCCTCCCTCATCTCCACTGTGCCCCTTTCCAAGTCCACTGATAGGGGGGACCTCCTCCCCATTCATCTGATCCTGTTTTATCAGGTATCTTCAGGACTGGCTGCAAAGCTCTCCTCTGTGGCCTAACAGTACTGCTCCTCCCTTGGGGGGTGGGGAGGCCAAAGAGCCAGTCATTGAGTTCCTGTTAGAAATAGTCCTTGTTCCCCTCACTATGGGAAACCAATTGGTTACTGAGCTACCACAGGCTACATCTGAGCAGAGGTTCTAGGTTATATCCATTCACGGTCCTTGGTTGAATGTCAGTCTCAGAAAAGACCCTGTGCCCAGATATATCTGGTCCTTGTGGAGCTCCTATCCTTTCCCCATCAGACTAACTCCCCTTCTTTCTTATGATTCCCTGTACTCTGCCAAAGGTTTGGTCATGAGTCTTTGCTTTGAAAACACTGCTAGTTAGAGTCTTTCAAATGCGCTCAATAGACTCCTGTCATACGTTCAATGCACATCCCATCTGTCTTTCTAAATGAGGATTGATCATCTTACCCCATGTCCGCTCTCTTGATTATCTTTTTCAGGTGTATAGATTTCATTATGTTTATCATATCTTATAGGTCTATATAAGTGAGTATATACCGTGTTTGTCTTTAACCCCGCACATCCTGAAGGCTCCTCTGCCAAAATTATTAATCCAAACTCTTCAATTTAGCCTCAGACAAAACATTTTGCTTAGGACAAAAGCAAAAAGGAACCATGAGTTTTGGAAAAATATTACAAGAATTCTCCCTAGCCTAGTTGCCCCTTCGTCTGGGCCTCCATAATTCACAGTGTCTCAGCATTATTGTCTTCCAAGCTCCTAGTAGGACGGCCAACTAAGCCCTGTTTACAGAATTCAAATCCTTTCCTAATCCAAGGTCCAAAAGTACCCCAAAGCAGGCTATGCCTTTCACAGCAATACCCTCTCCTGGTACCAGCTCTGTCTTACTTTTCTATTGCTGTGAAGAGACACCATGACCAAATAAACTTACAAAACATGGCATTTAGTGAATGCCTTGTTTATAGTTTCAATGGTGCATACATGACCATCATGGTGGGGAAAATGGCAGCCAACAGATAGGCATGGCACTGGAGCAATAGCAGAGACCTTGTATATGATCCATAGGCATGAGATACACACACACACACACACACACACACACACACACACACACACACAGAGTGAGTGAGTGGGGGAAAGAGAGAGAGAGAGAGAGAGACTGGGACTGAGACTGGATTTGGCTTGGGCTTTTGAAACTTCAAAGCTCCCCCCACCCCAGTGAAATAACTCCTCCAACAAGGCCATACATTCTAATTTCCCAAAACAGTTCCACCAATGAGAGACTAAGCATTTAAATAAGAGCATATGTGAGTCATTCTCATTCAGGTAGGAGACAGCATTGGGATGTAATGGGGTGCTTTATTTGGAGATGTGGGTTTTTCAGACTAGTCTGATAATTGTCTCACTCTCCTTTCAATACCTGTGCCCACTCTGCTTGGAAATAAATTGCCACACTCAGTCTTTGGTTCTCTAACCCTGATCAGAAGAAATTATGAATATGGCCCTGTAACAGCCCACATGCTGTCACAAAGAGGAAGGCTGGTAACACTACAGCCACCAATTAAAAACAACCCCACTGCCCTAGAAACTGTCTCTCGCCTCCTATCACTCTGGCCTCTGTTATCCTGGCATTGTTGCTTTACGGGATTCTGACTGCCTCTTCTGCCAGCTCACTTTGGCTGCCATTGGCACACTGCACGTTTGGCAGTCTTTGTCCCTTATTACTGAAACCCTGTGTGGAGCTGCCAGGCTTTGGTTAGAGGCTGCAGAAGCTCTTTGAAGCCCATCCAAACACTGGGCCTGTGGTTTGCATGTTGGTTTGTTACCATGGGTGCTGTGTCCACCCTGCCCCTTACATGATGTACGCTAGCTGATTTGTAGTTTTATTTCAGATGAGGTAAAGAGATTAGAATACATTTTGGCCAGCCAGAGAAAAGAGACCACATCTGGTCCTATATCATACATTTGTGCAGTCCCCCAAAGGAGTAAGTTAGTTAAATAGATATGCATATTTTAGCCAGAGATACTGAAACATCAAGGTAGAGATGAGTGAAACCAAACAGAAAAATATCCTGTAGAAGATGGAATTTCCTACCCAGCTTGTTTGCAAATAAATGTTGTTTTAAGGTTGCTTTCCATAAAACTTTAGTTTTTTGGAAAATAAACTGGTAACTAGTCTCTATAATAATAGATTCTCCTCAAATCCCTACTGCTGGGTTCAGAGCAAGTACAAACTCTTGTGGATAAATAAAAGGAGAACATTCTCTCATGGCAGCATTTTTGGAACTTGACTCAGATAGATGACCTGCCAGCCCCTACAGGATCCAGCACAAGGTTTAGTGTGAGACTAAACGGGCAATCAAGGCACTCACTGCCTTTCCTCTGACCATTTTCCATGCAGTTTAATGCCTGAGTACACAGCATTTTATTCTCAAAGCAGCAGGCCTTTAGAAAACAGCAGGAGGCCAACATTGTTAAGCCCTGTCCTGGTCACATCCAGCCAACTACACAAGACAGGAATGAGGGATGGGAAAATATGGAGTTGGTGTTAGTGAGTGTTCTGATCCTAAGTAACTCTCCAACTCTTCAACAACTTTCCTTCATTGAGAGGAAGTGTCTGGGTGTTATTGTGAACCTCTCGTCATTAGTGAAATGTCCCAACTTCTTCCCTAATCTTGTCTGCTCAGTTGTGAAAATGCTGTAGATGTGTTCTATGAGGAAAGCATTTTGAAATATCTAATTTCTATATGAAGGATGAATCAGAACTGAGTGAATTTTTACTCTGATTTCTTTTCACATCATAGCCGGTAGCGTTGTCCTGATTTCACAGGTGGGGTGTGAAGGCGAAGTATCTGAAACTGGAAGTTGTTATAGCATATACTTTGGAACTGTATCTTTTTTAAATACTGAAGAGGATACACAGCAAATAATGTTAATAACTTAATTCTTTGTGTTATTTTAGGGCTCTGAGTATATATCTTTTCTGTATTTTAAAAACTATTTAATTGTTACCTGATGTGAATGGAATTATGAGTTCTTTAAGAATAGTGTCTCTTTCATTACTATTTCCTCAATATGTGACACATAGTAGGCACATAACAAATTCTCAGGAAAAAATGAACATGTGACTATCATAGACATATAGCTCCAAATGACATGACAAACAAGTCCATTAAAATTAAACTAACCCCTCCACAGCTCTCTGCTGACCCCATTGCAGAAGAATATCACACGGCAGTCCCACTTGCCTGACCTGACCTCACTTTCATTTCCTCTTTCAAGAGATTTTACTACTTACAGGAAGCTACCTTATACTTTGCAGCACACCAAGTTTTGTTTGTTTGTTTGTTTGCTTGAATCTCTGGCATCTTTGAGGATTCTCCTTTTAAGGAATAATTTCCTTTACTCTTAAACCAGGAAGGAGATTTGGAAAAAAAAAATTGGCTGAAGTGTATAGAAATTTATAATATGGTTGATTCCAAGAATCACTCTGGGAAAAAAATGATTAAAATTTGGGGATACTGACTTAATTATATTCTATTCCAAAATTTATCAAGCTAACAAATGCCATCATTGCAGCCGAGTGTTGGCATGAAGCTCCGTTTACCTTTTAGAGCTGGCTGCATAAAAAGGGTGCACAGATGCGTTTATCCTAAGAACTGCATCTGGCCCAGGCAGAAATTTCTTTTTAACAGCACTTGGCATGTAGCTGGGGCTGGGGTAGCAGATGCTGCCCTGCAGTTTGGGGGATCTGCTCTAAAATCTGCTGGAAACGTGGCCTTGCAGTGACAGCTGGACATCAGTACCTGGCCAACGCAAACAGAACTGAGAGCTCTAGTCCTCTTTTAGGGCCAGGCCTTGCATTTCTAACAAGACAGGAGTCAATGGGGATATGTTACTCTTGGCCTCAAGGCTGTCAAACAAAACAAAGTTGACAAAGTTTTTCTCTCTGCACATGTGATATTGTCTTTCATTATCTGAGTGAAAAAAAAATAGGATCAAGTGAAAAAATTTTTCATAGTCCCTGCACACTGACAGTTGTCTTCTTCCAAGCAGGATACAAGCAAAGTCACAGCACCCTATTCTCCAGGAACTCCTGCTCTGCTTACAGGGCTTGCAATATGTGGATCTCCAAAGTGTTGTTCTCACTCTGGGGGAGTTCTTCTGGGGGAACCAGGAGATTGCTAGTAAGAGAGAGAAACACAGGTGGCTTCTACGCGACTTGCACACCAGTGCTTGGCAAAAGCCCACATGTGTACAGCTATGGGGACACAGAGGGGTTATTAAAGGACTAGGAATTGTGCTTTCCCCACCACAAAAATGACACCTTTGGAGTTCTTTTTCTCAGATTCAGTATGCTCTCTTTCGTCAAATAAGACCACATTGCCTAAAAATTGACACAACTGAAAAGCAAACCAACATTGACTAGTGTACACAGCATCTCCAATTTACATCCTAACACTTCCCCTGCTCACCTCGAATGTCCTCCACTTACAAGTTTGGTTTTAAATGTTTCTAAAGTCTTTCCATCTCTCTTTTTTCATCATCCTCTGCATTGTTAAAACCCTTATCTTACAAATAAAACCAGTTCTAGAGATCAAAGAGGTTAGGAAATCACTTTAAGACCACTTAAATAACCAGAGATAGAGAGAAGCACACACACTTTTCTAACAGTAAACAAAATTCTCACCTCTGAAATGTTACAGAAACTACGTCTTGTTTTATATGTGTGACAGAATTCAGACTTTCCATGAGATGACATTTTAACTTGGCAAAAACGACTTTAAAATTTCTAGGATTAATTTATTTGTTTCACAGCTTTTCATATTACTTGCCTCCTTTCAGTTTGCACTCTGCTTGAAAATTATGATAGCATTTTCAGGTCTTCTGATCACCAGAGAATATCTTCTTGCTGTTAGAGACAGATAAGAGAGGAGTTTTTACAGAGGCAGGGAGGATCTTTGAATTTAAAAAGACTGATACAGTATTAAACACAACAGATTACCCCTTTTTTAGAGAGGCAGTCCTCATTGCAGTGAAAGATAAGGCAGCCAGTGAGAACACAACCAGAAGGAATAATTTCTAAGTTTCAGTGATGTTGTGTTCTATGATATTCTGACTCCCTCTGCTCTCTCACTTCAAAGATAATGAGTTAGGGTAGACTACAAGGAAGAGTGGAGGACATCTGGGAGGAGGATTTGAAATTAGATGGCAGCCTGTTAAGGATAAGGATTAGATTTAACATTAATTAACTATTCGATTCTTATTCACATAGATAGGCTACTTAACAATCTCTGCTATGTGCCAGTGAAGGGCCAATCTGAGTAGTCTTCCTGTCTTTTAGCTTTTCTATGCTCCCATGCTGGTACTCTAACTTCTGTCTTAAGCACAACTAGGTCACATCTCCCATGTCTGATCACAAGACTCAGTCTCCCAGATGCTACTTAACCTACCTATCACTTGTTCTATTGAGGGGCATGAGAGTTGCCTCTGATTACCTGACAAATACCATATTGTCTTTTATTCTTACAATATAAATGACCTCAGGAGGTAAACAGTTAGAATAGTGAATTTTAAAATAAACTATAACCACAGTTACCATAGTAACTATAACTGTTTTCCTATTGCTTGATGCCTGATTACCTGTCAGAATCCACCACTATAATTAAAATATGTGAAGGCAAAGGCAGTATTTTTCTTGTTCTCTGTTTTATCCCTGATACACAGCTAAATCTCATCAGTGAGGATGAAGAGAATAAATGATTCAATGAATGTCCAAGGAAAATAACAAATGAAATGTTCTATGAGAGGCTCTACAAAGATCTGGGCCATTCATTTATTAATTTATTCAAAACTACATTTTCCCTTTCTTTAGAGATCATAATTTTATGACAAAGCATTGACTTTCATCATGTATGTGAGGAGGTTTCTTCCTCCAAAAGACCCAAGGCCAATCTTGCATAAACAATAATCCGTCAACTTGATGATGGCTTTTGATCAGTTCTAGCTACACAATTGGGCTTCTTATTTCTGTAAAATATGCCTTTACTAAATTATTGTGACAAGCCCACAGTGAGGGTATTTTCTGCTAACAATGGATCAGACTCCAAGACAAAGAGAGATTGTACAGTGCAGAGGAGAACATTTGCATCCCAGGATCAAAGCCAATGGACTGTAACCATGCAATCATCTAATCCACTGGGCAGGACAGAGGTCACCTACAGAGACAAAATTTCCTATCCCTGTCAACTACAGGATGGAGGAATTGCTAAAGTGTTGGAGAATAAAATTCTAAAAGTAAAGTCACTCTGGAGATTGAGCAATAGTTTTGGAATACTGACTACTATATACCAAATTCAGGTAATCGGAATAATAATTTTCCTTAATTTGCATAGTTTTTATTATTTTTTACAGAAAATATCTAAAATTAGTTTTTCAGAAAATATTTATATGATGAGTTTAAAACATGTTAGTTAGGAAACACAATTGAATCCTAGTTGGAATTATCATAATGAGGGTTTTGAAATGCTTTCACTTTTTTTTTTTTTTTTGCTTGAATTCAAACATGTTTTTCAGTTTAGGAGCTTAAAACACTTCAGAATCATGTGATAAAACGCTAATGTCTTCTGATGAGAATTCTTAGTAACCTCTTCCTATTTTACATCCTTTATTACTATGCAAAGTATTCGCTCCAAAGTAGTCATGACTTTTAATATCTTGGGTATTAAAAAGAGTTTTTGATTAAAAAGAACATTTTCTAAAATGAACAAAAAGATGATGGATTATGTGCGACTGCTTAGCAAACCCTGAAAAATACATTTCAATTTATTGAACTGGTAAAGTGTTTACTATTTGACTCTGCCTTTTCTGAGTTTTTTTCTTTTTTTTAATTTTAATTTTTTTCTTCACAATTTATTCTTTCTATACCTCGATTGAAACCCCCTCTCTCAACTCCCCCAAGTCCCATCCTCTCTCCTTCTTCCCCTCATCCCCTTCCCCTAGTCCTCTGAAAGAGGGAGTTCTCCACCATTGCCATCTGCCATAGCTTGTTAAGTCCCATCAGGACTGCCTGGATCTTCTCCTCCATGTCCTGGCAAGGCTGCATCAGTAGGTGCGAGTGATCAGAGAGCAGCCAACTGAATTCTTGATAGAGGCAGGCCCTGCTCCCCTCACTCAGAGATCCACATGGAGACTGAGCTTCCAATCAGCCACATCTGGGCAGGGGGTCTTGGTCCTCTCCATGCATGATCTTCCTTTGGTGCATCAGTCTCTGCAGGACCCCCTGGGCTCATGTTTTTTTTAGCTTTGTTGATAGAGGCAGCCCCTGCTCCCTTCACTCAGAAATCCACATAGAGGCTGAGCTTCCAATCAGCCACATCTGAGCAGGGTGTCTAGGTCCTCTCCTTGCATGGTCCTCCACTTGTGAGTTTATTTAATCAACACCAGAGGTGAAGAAACTTCCTCAGTGTAAATGACAGATTTAAAATGAATGTCATAAGACACAAAAAGTCCTATGGTTTACATATCAACTGAAAGACCACAACAGTTTGGCATGGACATTTTATATACAACTTAAAGAGAAAATTTAAAAATTTCAAAAAAACCTTCACCAGATAAATTCAATTCTTTTGATATTATTTTACTTTCTCTGTTCTTCAGTTTTCTGATGTTTTTAAAAACAAGCACCTATATGATGTCATTTTACCTCTACATAACTGAATATATTTTATTAAAATATAATTTTATATCTATAATTTAAAGTATAATTTCATATCTAACTCCTATTTTATTTGTATGCTTAATATAATTATTAATAATTCTTTGGTATTGTCTGAGTTTATGAAAATTTCTCTATGTAATGATTTGCCAATGTTATATGAATTTAAAGCTTTCAGGGTAAAAGAATTTAAAATAAAAGTAATAGTTCCTTAACCAAAACAAAAATTCATTTGAAAACACCCCAGAATTTATTTCTAAGGCATTATTTAATAAATAACAGTACTCAATAGTTTTTGTTACTTTTTTTGAGATTATAATACAATTACATAATTTTTTTCTTCACTTTAATCTCCCCCAAACCTCCCATATATTTCTCCCTTGTTCTTTTTTCTCATAGCCAAACTTTGGGCAGAGTGCAGGGAATCTTATGAAAGAAAGGGGATGGAAAGACCTTGAGGGGACAGGAGCTCCACAAGGAGAGCAACATGACCAAAAAAATCTGAGCCAAGGGGTTTTTGCAAAGACCAATACTCCAAACAAGGATCATGCATGGAGATAACTTAGAACCCCTGCACAGATGTAGCCCATGGCAGTTCAGTGTCCAAGAGGGTTCCCCAGTAATAGGAACAAGGACCATCCCTGACATGAACTCATGGACTGG
This sequence comes from Psammomys obesus, assembly GCF_907164565.1. NCBI lineage: Eukaryota > Metazoa > Chordata > Mammalia > Rodentia > Muridae > Psammomys > Psammomys obesus. The sequence continues at coordinate 26,649,539 of NW_026596069.1, forward strand.
CTCTTTGATCACCTCCACCTCAGGGGGGAGTGGCCTTACCAGGCTACAGAGGAGACAATGAAGCCAGTCCTGATAAGACCTGATAGACTAGGATCAGATGGAAGGGGAGGAGGACCTCCCTTATCGTTGGACTTGGGGAGGAGCATAGGAAAAGAAGAGGGAGGGAGAGTGGGATTGGGATGGGATGGAGAAGGCGGCTACATCTGGGATGCAAAGTGAATAACTGTAATTAATAAAAATAAAATAAAATAAATGACTTTTCAATAATTATTGCTACATGCAAATATTTATTTGTGTATATATGTGTGTGTGTATTCCTTAATACTAACTGCATAGTGTTGGTATCATGTTCTTGTGGAATGTATACAATTTACACTTGTTCATTCAAATGCTGATTTCTCTACACCACTATCTGGTTTCAATCCAGACATTGCATTGTGATGCATTTTCTAAACATCACCTGTCTCAAGTTTGTGTCAACAGGCCACCATTTGTTCTCTGTATTGTCAATAAAACAACCAGCCAATGCTGTGCAATGGAGAGAAGAAGGTGGGACATCCTGGTCTGGAGAAGAGGAGAAGGAAGTGAGTGGGGTAGTTGGGAAGAGAGGTCGGCAGGAGAGGACTGGGAACCACCAGGAGGAGAGATGAACCAGACCTAAGATATGACTAAGGGCAAATATAATGTTGAAGATCTGAAAGGAAACTATGCGGGCTTGGAGATTTAGGATGGAACAATATTGCCTAGCATTGTGCTCTAGGTTAATTAAATAAATCTTAGTCTCTGTGTGGTAATTTGGGTATACAGTTGGTTTAGGAATAACCACTGTCTAACTAAAAGATAAATCAACATTGAACTTTAATAATCAACAACAGCATAGTTTGTAAAATATTACTTGTATGCACATTTTGGTGCTGACCATTTGGTATTGGATAGACAGTTGGTATGCTCTTCCTTGGGGAGAACAATTTCTCTCACACTGACTTTTCCTTATTTGCCTGTAGTTCTTTGTGTTGAGTTGAGGCCTCATGGGTTTTTCCCTATCCATTTTAATATGTCCATTGTCTTTGTTTAGCTAGTATTTAGGCAATAATGTTGGCGAAACTTACTGGGTACAGTATCTGACATTATTAGGAAGAAAAGTCTCACAGAAAACTCTCTGATCTTCTGGATCTCACAACATTTATTCCATCTTTTCAATGTTTCCTGGCCCTAGGTTTAGGAATTGTTCTGTAGTTTTACCCATTGGGATGGATTCCATAACTCCCATTTTGATTGGTTATAGTTTTCTGAAGTGGTTGCTGTCAACTGCAAAGGGAAGTTTCTTTGATGAAGGGCAATGGTATCTGTGGGCAAAAGAAAAAATATTTAGAGTTTAATTAGGTATTATTCTTGTTTTAGTAAATTGGTGGTTGAAGGTTCTTCTCCAAGATACAAGATATCACTAGCCATAGATAATTGTCTACATTTCCAGTACCAGGCATGATTTCACTCTTGTTGAGCAGATCTTAAATCCAATTAGAAAGCTGTTGGTTACTGCCAATGTACGTGGGCTAATATTGCACCCTTAGGATTATTATGCCATTTTGTCGGTTCTTGTAGTCCATAGCATCATAACTGGCAGAACTGTTCAGTTCTTCCCACCTTTGGAAGTTTTTGGAAAAAGTGTATTTGGCCAATTAAGTGTTCCTTCTGTAATTATCCAGATTATTATCTACTCTTTGCCTTTCGGATAAAGTCATGGTAGTTTGCTATGAATATTTTTGGTAGTATTCCCCTGGCATGGTTCTTGTATTTAAATTATGAGCATGAAGGAACCTCAAACCCTAAACCATAAAGTCTACTTTCTGTCTACTCTTGTTTTGGTACTATGCTCCTGTGGGACTCATAGGTAACTTATATAAAATTTGGTTTAGAAATATTAAGAAATACCAAGTCTGGGTCAAGATTCACAAAAGACAATTCATCTAGCCATTGCGCATGTGTTTGTATTAATCATAAATTTAAATGCAGGCTTTGGCCATATATTCTTTTTTTTTTTTGGCTTTGTATTTTTTTTTACTTTTTAATTTAATTTAATTTTTTTATTATTAGTTACATTTTACTAACTCTGTATCCCAGCTGTATCCCGCTCTCTTATTCCCTCCTAATCCCACCCTTCTTCCCTCATCTCCTCCCTGCCCCTTTCCAAGTCCACTGATTGGGGAGGACTCCTCCCCTTTCATCTGACCCTGGTTTATCAGGTAACTTCAGGACTGGCTGCAAAGTCCTCCTCTGTGGTCTATCAGGACTGCTCCTCCCTTGGGGGTTGGGGAGGTCAAAGAGCCTGTCATTGAGTTCCTGTCAGAAATAGTCCCTGTTCCCCTTACTATGGGAAACCAATTGGTTACTGAGCTACCACAGGCTACATCCAAGCAGAGGTTCTAGGTTATATCCATACATGGTCCTTGGTTGGCCATATATTCTAACATCAGAGAAACTCGGTCCAAATTAGCAGGAATTATTCAAATCAGCCAACCAGCTCATGAAGACAAACTAACAGAAGCATCATCACATGTTCCTACTAAAGGTAGTGACTCTGGGAAGATTGTTCAATGTGCCCAAGCACTTAATGCACAAACATGAGGATCTGAGTTCAAATTCAAGCACCCATGTTAAAACAAACAACCAAACAATAACAGAGGCAACCAAGAGCAGTACTGGCACCCCATTGTAGTGGTGGGGATGGCAAACCTCCTCTGGCATCTGAATGTGAGCACACACTTGTACACACCATAAGATTTCTTTTTAAATTATTATGTTGGTTTTGATTTCAAAAGCTTAAAGTTCAGTGGAAACTTTTATTGCTACATCACTGAGTTTTTGCAGCTATGGAAAATCCTTTCCTTATTTCACCAGGGATGAAGATTATTAGAAACATATAATCTTATGTATGTGTGTGTTGCATACATGTGAGTAGGGGGTGCCCTGTACAATGCCACAAGTCCATGAACCATGTCTGGGTAGTGCACTTGATGTGACTTCTGACTTTTATTTTTGTTCCTTTTTTATCCTGCCCAGTCCTGGCTTCCTGTTCTATCTCTGTAAGTCACTTCCACCCACAGTCTAGACACAGACCATTTGAAGTTCTAACTGGTTTTGTGGTTACACATTTTTGGAAAGACAGAAGGAGAAGCATGTGGCTTACATGAAAGTTACAGTCTGGATGTAGTTCTTTGTTGTGAAAATTCTTTGGAGAACCAGATTTGTAAAACTAACTATCACAGTGAAACAAAAAAACCCTTTTAAATTTAAATTTCCTTAAAAAAATTAAACTAATCCATAGTGTTAGGATCCTGGCGAAAATGGCTGAAAATGAAAGAGAAAATTCCAGATTTAAGAAATCTTTCTTCTTCCAAGCAAGAAGGAGGACTCTGGGTAGTATGATCAACCCTCACTCAGAAAGACAAATGGGATAGACATTGGAAGAAAGAGAACACAAGAAACAGGAAAGGAGCCTACCACAGAGGGCCTCTGAAAGACTACCCAGCAGTGTATCAAAGCAGATGCTGAGACTCACAACCAAACTTTGGGCAGAGTGCAGGGAATCTTATGAAAGATGGGGGAGATAGAAAGAAGTGGGAAACAGTAAGATCTGGAGAGGACAGGAGCTCCACAAGGAGAGCAACAGTACCAAAATATCTGGGCACAGGAGTCTTTTCTGAGACTGATATTCCAACCAAGGACCATGCATGGATATAACCTAGAACCCTTGCTTGGACGTAGCCCATGACAGTTCAGTATCCAAAGTGGGTACCCTAGTAAGGGGAACAGGGACTGTCTCATGAACTCAGTGGCTGGCTCTTTGACCACCTCCCCCTGAGGGGGGAGCACCTTGCCATGCCACAGAGGAAGACAATGCAGCCAGTCCTGATGAGACCTGATAGGCTAGGGTCAGATGGAAGGGGAGGAGGACCTCCCCTATCAGTGGACTTGGAGAGGGGCAGGGAGGAGATGAGGAAGGGAGAGTGGGATTGGGAGAGAATGAGGGAGGAGGCTACAGCTGGGATACAAAATGAATAAACTGTAATTCACATAAAAAATAAAATAAAAAATTATTCTTCTATTTGCATTAACAGAAAATTGATATGCAGCTTTATTTTAAGGGTTTAATGTTTAGTAGACCATTTTCAGTATTAAAAAAATCATGAAAATTTCTGTTTACCCTGAGAGAAAGTTAAGCATATATTTGTTTTCTGAATGTGATTTTTCCTACCCTCTAAGCTCCTTCTTTCAGCTCTTCTTATGATGTATTTTGAAGAGAAGAAAATAAAAATGGATCCATTTGATGAACTCATTAATTCGTTATGAGAAACAGTGCTCTAATTTTTCTTCTATTGCTGTGATAAGACACTACCTCAAGCAACTTAGGGGAGAAAATGGTTTATTCTCTTATAGGTTATAGTCCTTAGTTGAACTAAGTCAGGGTAGGAACTCAAGCAGAAACTTGGCATTTCATGCAGAGTTACATTAAACCAGGGAACATACAGGCGATGGAATATAGCAGGGACCGTTAGTATACTGCTTTGGTAGCTGGCTTGGTCTAGCTCTTTCAGCAAGTTTCCTTACAATGGGCAGGCCCACCTGCCCAAGGAATGGTGCCATCCAGGGTGAGCTGAGCCTTGGTAAGTAACCCTTTCCAATGCTGTTATTCCTTTTGTAGACTGTGGGCTTAAAAGGACATCAGAAGCTCAAATGACCAGGCAGGAGTGCTCTCCACTCTGGAACCAAAGCTTCAGAGCTTAAGGTCACGTGAACAGGAATCAAAACTTTTTTCAGTGAATCACTGGGGCTATAGTGAGTGGAATGTCGACCAATGTGTGTGTGTGTTGCACAAATATATAAGCACCATCTATGATGATAGTTTTTGTTCTTTGTGTCTATATAGTTTCAGGGCTGAAACTATACTGACCAACCAATAAAGAGGCTCATCCTTGGGAGTAGATGGTTCTTCTTTTCTAAGCAGTTATTAGTTGCCTGTACTTCTTTGTCTAGGGCTGGTTAACACGTATCCATTAGAGTTGCAAACTAATACATCTTTGGATATTGTAGATTTTGTTTGTTAATTCATTGATTGATTGGTTTACTGTTAGCTTCTGTTCAGAGGTCTTTGCCTGGCTTATTTTCAGTTTGAACATTTGACTATTAGTGGTCTAATGTGCAATTAGTGATCTAATGTATCAGTAGTTGATTTGATTTCTATCAAACTATGTGGATCAAAAGACAAGGTGAAGTTCTTATTAATTGTTGATTCAAAAGAAGTGCTGGAATTAAAGGCATGTACCACCAAACCTGGCTGACTAGTTGTTATGGTGTTGAATGAGAATGCGCCCCCCCCCCCCCACTGCATTCTCCTCCCAATAGGCTCATATGTTTGAATACTTGGTGGAATTGTTTGGGAAATATTAGGAGATGTGCCAGAGGGGTGGGTGTTCAGTGTCAAAAGACCCCTGCTACTCCCAGTAAGTCTCTTTCTGACTCCTACTTGCAGATCAAGATGTGAGCTCTCAACTGTTCCTGACACCATGCCTTAGCTTTATCATCCTATGAAAAAGTGAGTCCAATTAAATGCTCTATCCCTCTGAAAGAGTAAGACAAATTAAATGGTTTCTTTTAAAAGCTGCCTTAGTCATGGTGTTTCATCACACCAATAGAAAAGTAACTAAGACAATTGCTGGTACCAATGAGCTGGCCATTGCTGTGATAAGCATGCCCATGTAGTTGAATGTTCAAGATTTTAAGGAAATCTTGGATTAGGAAAGTAGTTGATCACTGTAAGCAGAGCTGAAAGCTATGCAGACTATGGAAGCCTAGCTCAAGAGGTTTCAGAGGAAAAATATTTGCAACTGGGCAGTTCTTGTTATAGTTTGGAAAAGAATTGCTGCCTTCTTTCCTTGTCCTGTGAATCTGGCTCTGGCTAATTTGAAAAGCAGTGAACTAATTTATCCAGTGGAAGAGATTTCAAGACAACTTAATATTGACTCTGTTGTGTGGTCACTAGTCTTATGCAGGTCTGCAACAAAAACAGAAAATGGGTCCCCCCAAATTTATAAAATTTACAATTACAAGGGAGAACATTGCACCAGTTAATTTAATGCTAGAGCCCAGGCTTGTGCTGAAGGAGATAAAGATATCAGGACAAGGCCTGATAATGTGTTGGGATAAAGATTAGATCGACTTCAGAGCAAGACACCACACAGTTAAGTTTACAATTTACGAAAAGAAATGACAAAGGATTTTACTTTTCCTAACAAACAACAAATCAAAACTGCTGCAAATGTGATTCAGTCCCTTGGGGGTGAGGCAGGAATCATCCCAAGTTGGTGGTCAGACTTAGCAGTGTTGTCTACATGGTCTTGTTTTAGTGTCATGGGTGCCACACAAGTGAAGGGGTTGTGGAATCTTTGTCTGTGATTCAAGAAGTTCACTGAAGCCAGGCATGTAGCAGGGAAGTTCCTGAATGGAGACGCTGAGAAGCCATTGGGTGAAAATGAAACTTGAATTGTGTTTGGAGAGGCCAAGGCATTAGATGAGCCAGGGCTGTAGGATATCTTGCAAGAAGAACTGGAGCTACACTCAGGGAATAGAACCTACTTGAGAAAGAGATGTGTCTTACAGGCAGCAAAAGCAAGAAAGGCAGAGGCATTTAAGCCATTTGAATTCAGATGTGGAGCCACAGGATTTGGAGGTTGTCCTGCTGGGTTTTGGTCTTGCTTTAGCACAGTATTTCATTATTATGCTTCATTCCTCCCCTTTGTAATGGTAATGCATATTCTGTGCCATGTTATGTTGGAAATATGTAATTTACTTTATGATTTTATAGGGGGTTGCAAAGCCTGTTTGAGGCTCAGACAGACTTTGAATTTTAGACTTCAAAATAGTATTGAAACTGGGGAAGACTAAGAGTATTTTTAAAGTTGTATTTTGCATCATGATATGGCCAGGAACATATAGGGGCCAAGGAATGAAATGTGGCTTGAACAAAAATGCCAGTCAATAGGCTTAAATGTTTGAGTAGTTTGTCCTTAATTGGTGGAATTGCTTGGGAATGTTAGGAATTGTGGCCTTGTTAGAAGAGGTATGTCATGGGGATAAACTTTGAGTATTCAAAAGATTCATGTGATTCTCAGTGTAGCTCTCTTTCTGACCCTTACTTGTAGATCAAGATGGGAGCTGTTAGCTGTTTCTGCCACTATGCCTTGTCTCACTCATCATGGACTCTAACCATTTGAAAGAGTAAGCCCAATTAAACTCTTTCTTTTATTAATTGTTTCCCAACCTGTGGGTCATGACACCTTTGGGGGTCAAATGACTTTCATAGGGGTTGCCTAAGACCATGAGAAAACACTTATATTTACATTACTATTCATAACAGTATCAAAATTACATTTATGAAGTAACAACAAAAATAATTTTATGGTCACCACAACACGAGGAAGTGTATTAAAGGGCACAGCACAAGGAGGGTTGAGAATCACTATGTTAGTTACCTTGGTCATGGTGCTTTGTCATAGCAATAAAAAAGTGATGAATACAGATGTACTTTGCCAATTAAGCATGGTGGCACAGGATTGTAATAACAGAAACTGGAGGTATAAACAGCAGGATAGTAAATTTGAGGCCAGCTTGGGCAACATAGTAAGTTTAAAGTCATATCCAAATTCTGTTTTTTAAATTTTTTATTATTATCATTCATTACAGTTTATTCAATTTGTATCCCAGCTGTGGCCCCCTCCTTCATCTCTTTCCAATCCCACCCTCCCTCCTCTTCTTCCCTTATGCTCCTCCCCTAGTCCACTGATAGGGGAGGTCTTCCTCCCCTTCTAGTTGACCCTAGCCTATCAGGTCTCATCAGGACTGGTTGCATTGTCTTCCTCTGTGGCCTGGCAAGGATGCAACCCCCAGGGGGAGGAGATCAGAGAGCCTGCCACTGAGTTCATGCCAGAGAAACTCCCTGTTCCCCTTACTAGGGACCCCTCTTGGAAACTGAGTCTATGGGCTACATATGAGCAGGAGTTTTAGGTCCTCTCCATGCAGTGTCCTTGTTTTGACAAAAGAGGGAGATGTTGTCCTATGATAAGAGTACTTGACTAGCTTGTTTGTGCATGACTGTGTTTGATCTTCAGCAATACACACACACACACACACACCCCCCACAGATAACACACAAACACTCTTACTCCTTCCTTTAAAAGCCTTATATTTTACCTCTTTCATCAGCCTCTTCCAGACTTTATATAAATTGCTTATTAGGAATGGCCTGTTTTCTTGACACTCATCCAATATTCTATATTTAACACTGATAATGTGCTGTATATTCTCTTTCTGATAATGTCTCCATGCTCTACAGCTAACTGCCACAGCCTCTACAAACTTTGAATCTATGGCTTCCTTATTTTGATTTCTGAAGGAATGAGGATTGTAAGTTCAGTCACACATATTAATGGTGCCCAGTTCTGAGGTTTGTTTTCTTCTGTCTCTAGAAACATCAACTCTACTTTATTCTGCCTTACTCCATGTTGCTACAAGAACCACTTTAATTTCCATCCAGGTTTTCACTTTTCTCCTTTCCTTCTCTCCACCTTTTTTCATGTCCCGGTTAATCTCTTTACCTCTTTACCCTGTGTCCTTTCCCCAATTTCGTCTCACTGGGACAGTGCAAGTGACTGGGATGTGGGCTCCTGTGGCTCTCTCCCAGTCTCTGTCACAGGCAAGTACCAGTAGAAACATGTCACCAGTTCCAGCCAGATCTCTCATCTTTATGATAAGAGAGACAGATCAGTTGATCTAGGCCAAAGTATTTCTTCTGACTTCTGTTGATTAATATATATATTTGTGCTCCTGCCTCTCTTGTTACAGTCATCTGTGTTCATTTTGTGGAAGTTCCAGCCTCCAAACCTTCCTCTTGAAATATGGAATTCTGTTCATCTATGCAACATTAATTTGTATTCCAGCTCTATAAAAGGATTTTTGAGATAACAGCATATAGCCTAGCACCCTACTCATTCATTGTTCCTGTGAAGTTAGGAGAATCTCCTGGTATGAATTTCTAAAAGTTCCAGCAAGATCCTTTGTTGATAGACATGCCTGCTCTAAAACTGACTCAGCATGTATTATGCAGTTTTATATCCAACCAAGGCTCTCTATTGGGGAATTTAAAAACACTGCAATTTAGCTCTGGAGGAGCAACCTAATATAGCTTGCAGTCTGTAATGCATGCTGTCACCAGAAGAGAATAAACAACTTTAGCAAGTCAAGTAACTGTGTGAAGAAATGAAGGTTCTAAATACCTTTGTCAGCCTCATCAAAGAAACATCACATTTGTCTTTCTGAGAACAAGAAAACTCCAAAATTAGAACTCAACCTGTGAATAAATGTGTTTCCTTGTATAGAGGAGAAGAGTAATGAGTGGGAGATGATGATATTTCTTTGGCAAGTAGTAGTTTCTGAAGACAGGTTGAGCTACAGAGACATCATTTACAGTATTTGCTGAAAATGTAACTTAAAGTCTTACCTGTTTTTCTCTATGCTTTTGATTTTTTTGAGGCAGCATCTTAAAACATATGTTATGACTGTGATGGAGCTTCCTATGAATTGCTTAGTATTTTGGAGAAAAAATACTTGGTAAGTATACCAAAAAAATCTTTGGTAAGGAACTAATTAAAACAACCAAAACAAAAGTCATTTGTCAAGACTTTCTTTTTTAATTAATTAATTAATTAACTCACTGTATACACCGATCACAGTCCCTTCTTTCCTCTCCTCCCTGTTCCACCCTTTCCTTGCTCTTCCCTCATCTCTCCTCCCATATCCCTCAGAAAAGGGGTGCCCTCCCCACCAACTTATCCTAGTCCATCAAGTCACATCAGGACTGAGCATGTCCGCTTCCCCTGTGGTCTGGCAAGGCAGTCCTGCCAGTGGGAAATGATCAAAAAGCAGGCAATAGAGTCCAAGCTGGAGACAACCCTCACTCCCCTTTCCAGGGGACCCACAGGTCCCCTAGATGTAGCTGCCCATCAGCTACATCTGTATAGGGAGTCTAGATCCTTTCCATGCATGGTCCCTGGTTGGTGCTTCAGTCTCCACAAGCCCCTTTGGGCCCTGGTTAGTTGACTTTGTTGGTCTTGTGGAGCTCCTGTCACCTCCAGGTGCTTCTGTCCTTACTCCCACTTTTCCACAAGGTTCCCTATACTTCACCCAATGTTTGGTGTGAGTCTCAGCATGTTTTAATCTGCTGCTGGGTAGAGCCTCTCAGATGACAGCAATGCTAGGCTCCTCTCTGTAAGCATAGCAGAGTATCCTTAATAGTGTCAGGGATTGGATCTCTCCCATGGGATGGGTCTCAGGTTTGGCCAGGCATTGGTTGGATATTCCCCCAATCTCTGCTTAAGCTTTATCCCTTCATTAAATTTTGGATCCAAGTTTTTGTGGGTGGATTGATGTTCCCCTCCTTCCAGTAAGAGTTCTGGCTAGTTATAGGGTGTCCTTTTCAGTCTCTATGATCCCTGCTACTAGGAGTCTCAGCTGGAGTCACCCCCATATTCTCTCAGAAGCCTACTCTGTCTTAGGTCTCCAGCATGTCACAGAGATGACCCTGCCTATGGTTCCTCTTCCCTCTGTAGGCCCTCTGTCATGTCCTGCATCTCCCTCCTTCACCATTCTCTCCAGGTATGATCCTTCCCTCATTTCTTTCTGGGCTTCCTCTCCTGTCTTGTTCCCTGACTTTAATCACTTCTACTGTCTATTCTATTTTCCCCTCTGAGTGAGATTTAAGTATCCTCACTCAGGTCCTCCTTGCTACTGAAGAGTTTAAGTTAGCCTGGGTATAGTTAGTCTGAGTATAACTCCATTTTGAAATAAAGAGCCATCTTGACTGGCAGCTGAATTCAGGTACCAGGAAATATCACAAAATATGCACCTGGCAGAAAACAAAGTTAACTCTCCTAGCAACAGCCTCCAGGAAATATCACAGAATAAATACTACATAGAAAATGGAGACAATCTCCCTGGCAATAATCGATGGGAATCGGTTGGGAATCGGGTGGGAAAATTCTCCCCAATGTTTCAGATATAGTTTAGAAAAATGGCCGTTGTGATTATATGCTTTACCCATTGTGATTATGTACCTCAGAGAAGGTCACCCTGCTCTCCTAAACTTCACCCAATTCTATAATGCCAAGGCTTGTGCCCCCGCTGCTTGCTGCCATGGAAATTCCCTGCTCACACAGACTTTCCCTTTAAGAATCCTGTTCACTCAGAGCTCGAGGTCCCACTTCTCTATTGCTGCGTCAGTAAGACTTGGGTCTCAAGTTCAATCGCTCTTGTAATAAAGCTCTCTTGCTATTGTATCGAGTCATCTCCTGGTGGTCTCTGAGGGTCCCGTGATCCTGGTATTACACTACTTTTTTTTTTTTGGTTCATGTATATTTATTTTCCTGGATGAAGATCCCTGGTTTACATTTTTTTTATTAATTACACTTTATTCATTTTGTGTCCCCCCATAAGCCCCTCCCTCCCCTCCTCCCTCCTCCCCTCCCGATCCCACCTTCCCTCCCCTTTCTGCATGGGTGCCACTCCCCAAGTCCACTGATAGGGGAGGTTCTCCTAGCCTTTCTGATCTTAGTCTATCAGTTCTCATCAAAATTGGCTGTATTG
>NW_026596069.1:26661632-26692243 GCF_907164565.1 Psammomys obesus
GTCCCATTTATTGATTGTTGCTCTTAGAGCCTGTGCTGTTGGTGTTCTGTTCAGGAAGTTTTCTCCTGTACCAATGAGTTCTAGGGTATTCCCCACTTTTTTTTCTAGCCGATTTAATGTGTCTGGTTTTATGTTGAGGTCTTTGATCCACTTGGACTTCAGTTTTGTGCAGGGTGATAAGTATGGGTCTATTTTCATTTTTCTACATGTAGACATCCAGTTGGACCAGCACCATTTGTTGAAGATGCTATTTTTTTTCCATTGTATGGTTTTGGCATCTTTGTCAAAAATCAGGTGTCCGTAAGTGTGTGGGTTTATTTCTGGGTCTTCTGTTCGGTTCCATTGATCCACCATTCTGTTTCTATGCCAGTACCATGCAGTTTTAATAACTGTTGCTCTATAGTACAGCTTGAGATCAGGGATGGAGATACCTCCAGAAGATCTTTTATTGTAGAGGATTGTTTTAGCAATTCTGGGTTTCTTGTTATTCCATATGAAGTTGAGAATTTTTCTTTCCAGGTCTGTAAAGAATTGTGTTGGCAATTTGATGGGAAATGCATTAAATCTGTAGATTGCTTTTGGTAAGATGGACATTTTTACTATATTAATCCTACCAAGCCATGAGCATGGGAGATCTTTCCATCTTCTCATATCTTCCTTTAATTCTTTCTTCAGAGACTTGAAATTTTTTTCATACAAGTCTTTGACTTGCTTGGTTAGGATTACACCAAGGTACTTTATGTCATTTGTGGCTATTGTGAATGTTGTTGTTTCTCTAATTTCTTTCTCAGCCATTTTGTCTTTTGTATACAGGAGGGCTACTGATTTTTTTGAGTTAATTTTGTATCCGGCCACTTTGCTGAAGGTGTTTATCAGCTGGAGGAGTTCCCTGGTAGAGTTTTTGGGGTCACTCATGTATACTATCATATCATCTGCAAATAGTGATAATTTGAATTCTTCCTATCCCATCTGTATCCCCTTGATCTCCTTCAACTGTCTTATTGCTCTAGCAAGGACTTCCAGCACTATGTTGAAGAGATATGGAGAGAGTGGGCAGCCTTGTCTTGTCCCTGATTTCAGTGGGATTGCTTTAAGTTTCTCTCCGTTCAGTTTGATGTTGGCTATAGGCTTTCTGTATTTCACCTTTACTATGTTTAGATATGTGCCTTGTATCCCTGATCTCTCCAGTACTTTAAACATGAATGGATGTTGGATTTTGTCAAATGCTTTTTCAGCATCTAGGGAGATTATCATGTGGTTTTTTTCTTTCAGTTTGTTAATATGGTGGATCACATTGATGGATTTCCATATATTGAACCACCCCTGCATACCTGGGATGACGTCTACTTGGTCATAGTGGACAATATCTTTGATGTGTTCTTGGATTCGGTTTGCAAGTATTTTGTTAAGTATTTTTGCATCAATGTTCATAAGGGAGATTGGCCTGAAATTCTCTTTCTTTGTTGAGTCTTTGTGAGGTTTAGGTACCAAGGTGACTGTGGCTTCATAGAATGAGTTTGGTAATGTTCCTTCTGTTTCTATTTTGTGGAACAGTTTGAAGAGAATTGGAGTTAGCTCTTCTTTGAAGGTGTGGTAGAATTCTGCGCTGAAGCCATCTGGTCCTGGGCTTTTTTTTGGACGGGAGACTTTTGATGACTGCTTCTATTTCTTTGGGGGATATAGGACTATTTAATTGATTTACCTGGTCCTGATTCAGCTTTGGTAAGTCAAATTGATCAAGAAAATTTTCCATCTCATTTAGATTTTCAAATTTTGTTGAGTACAGACTTTTGAAGTAAGTCCTAATGATTGTTTGGATTTCCTCAGTGTCTGTAGTTATGTCCCCCTTTTCATTTCTGATTTTGTTGATTTGGGTGGTGTCTCTCTGCCTTTTAGTTAGCCTGGCTAAGGGTTTGTCGATCTTGTTGATTTTCTCAAAGAACCAGCTCTTGGTTTCATTGATTCTTTGAATTGTTTTATTTGTTTCTAATTGATTGATTTCAGCCCTGAGTTTGATTATTTCCAGCTGTCTACTCCTTTTTGGTGTGTCTGCTTCTTCTTTTTCTAGGGTTTTTAAGTGGGCCATTAAGTTGCTTGAATAAGCTGTCTCGAATTTCTTCTTGAGGGCACTTAGTGCTATGAACTTTCCTCTTAGCACTGCTTTCATTGTGTCCCACAAGTTTGGGTATGTTGTGTCTTCATTTTCATTGAGTTATAGGAAGACTTTAATTTCTTTCTTTATTTCTTCCCTGACCCAGCTGTCATTTAGTAACAAGTTGTTCAGTTTCCATGTGTGTGTAGGCTTTTTGCTATTTCTGTTGTTGTTGAAGTCCAGCTTTATTCCATGGTGATCAGACAGGATACAAGGGATTATTTCAGTCTTCTTGTATCTGTTGAGGCTTGCTTTGTGACCAACTATGTGGCCTATTTCGGAGAAGGTTCCATGAGGTGCTGAGAAGAAGGTAAATTCTTTTGTGTTTGGGTGTAAAGTTCTGTAAATGTCCGTGTGGTCCATTTGATTCATGACCTCTGTCAGAGATATTGTTTCTTTGTTTAATTTCTGTTTTGTTGACCTGTCCCTTGTTGAGAGTGGGGTGTTGAAGTCTCCCACTATTAATGTGTGGGGATCTATATGTGGTTTAAATTTTATCAATATTTCTTTTAGAAATGTGGGTGCTGTTGTATTTGGGGCATAGATGTTCAGGATTGTGATGTCTTCCTGGTGGAATTTTCCCTTGATGAGTATGAAGTGTCCTTCCTCATCTCTTTTTTTTAATTTTGGTTGAAAGTCTATTTTATCAGACATTAGAATGGCTACTCCTGCTTGTTTCTTGGGTCCATTTGCTTGGAAAGTTGTCTTCCAACCTTTTACCCTCAGGTAATGTCTATCTTTGTGCCTTAGGTGTGTTTCTTGTATGCAACAGATTGCTGGGTTTTGTTTATGTATCCACTCTGTTAATCTGTGTCTTTTTATTGGAGAGTTGAGTCCATCGATGTTGAGAGAGATTAATGACCAGTGGCTGTTAGATCCTTTGATATTGATGTTGGCTGTGTTCATAAGGTTGTGTGCTTTTTGCTTTTTGTTTTGCTGTAGTAAGGTTAATTATTTCCTGTGTTTTCTTGACAGAAGCTAATTTTCTTGGGTTGTATTTTCCCTTCCAGTGTCTTCTGTAATGCTGGATTTGTGTGTAGGTATTGTTGAAATTTGTTTTTGTCATTGAATATCTTGTTTTCTCCATCTATGAGGACTGAGAGTTTTGCAGGGTATAGTAGCCTGGGCTAACATCTGTGTTCTCTTTGGGTCTGCATGATATCTGTCCAGGCCCTCTGGCTTTCATAGTTTCTGTTGAAAAGTCAGGTGTGATTCTAATGGGTTTGCCGTTATATGTTACTTGGCCTTTTTCCCTTGCAGCTTATAGTATTTTTTCTTTGTTCTGTATACTTACTGTTTTGATGATTATGTGGCGGGAGGATTTTCTTTTCTGGTCAAATTTGTTGGGTGTTCTGTAGGCCTCATGTATCCTTATTGGCTTCTCCTTTAACTTGGGGAAATTTTCTTCAATGATTTTGTTGAAAATATTTTCTGGGCCTTGGAGAAGGGAGTCTTCTTTTTCCTCTATTCCTATTATTCTTAGGTTTTGTCTTTTCATATTGTCTTGGATTTCTTGGACAGTCTGTGTCAGGAATTTTTTGGATTTAACATTTTCTTTGACAGATACATCGATTTCTTCCATTGTATCTTCCACACCTGAGATTCTTTCTTCCATTTCTTATATTCTGTTGGTTATGCTTACCTCTGTAGTTCCTGTTTTCTTCCCTAAATTCTTCCTTTCCATTATTTCCTCCATTTGTGTTTTCTTTAATTTTTCTAGTTCTATCTTCAGGTCTTGAGTTGTTTTGTTTACTTCCTTCACCTGTCTGCTTGTATTTTCCTCTTTTTCTTTTAGTTCCTTCAACTCTGTCTCTTTTATTTCTTTCAGGGATTTAATTATTTCTTCTCTGAAGGCCACAAGTTGTTTGGCTGCATCTTCCTGTATTTCTTCATGGATGGCCCTAATCTGCTTGTCTTTCTCTTCCTCCATTTCTTTACGGATAGCCATGATCTGTTTGGTTTTATCTTCCTCTAATTCTTTACGTATTTTATTTGTTTCCTCTATTATCCTCTTCATCAACATAGATGTAAGGTCATCTTCTTGATTTTCTATTATGCTGCGTTGTCCAGGGCTGTTAGCCCCTGGATGGCTGGGTTCTGGAGATGCCATACTGCTCTGTCTTTTTTTGGTTGAGCTTTTACATTGACGTCTACCCATTGGGCTGATTTAGGTGTTGGCTGTTAGTTTCTGTGCTTCCTGGAGTCCTGGGGTAGGGAGTACCCCCTTGGCCAGAAGATGATTTTTCCTGAAGGAGTCCTTCTCTGCTTTTTGTTATGGTCACTGTATGGCCAGTGTTTCTCAGGAATTGCCACTGCTCACCTCAGGTTTATAGCCCTGAGTAGTAGGTTTGGTCTATGTTAGGCAGGGGGGGATCTCTTCTTACCCATCGAATTTCTCAAGACAGCTGCCCCACTGTTGGGTTTCTTGTTATAAATTTAGTGTGCTGCTGCTCACTAAATTTCCAGGTACAGTCCTCTTGAAGAACCTGCTGATTCCCTAGCTGTGGGGTTTTCTCCCAACAGGGAAACTCAGTCTGTTATCCTGGGGCACACAGTTCTGTCCAGGAAAGTGGGAGGTGCACTCAGCAAATGTCTGGGCCGGAGACTGAGTGCTCTGCTCTGGGCCTGGAGGATGTGCACCTAGGTTCAGTCAGCGCCTGGGGGCGCTGCTCTGGTCTGGAGGTTGGGTGCCTCACTCTGGACCAGAAGCTGTGTGTCTCTGTCTGGGATGGAGGCTGCAGGCACTGCTCTGGTCCAGACGCTGTGGGTGCAGCCCTCTTGAAGGACCAGGGTTTTGACAGTCTAGCTAGGGATAACTGGTTGATCCTTGGCACAGTATCTGAGGGCTGCTGTAATGGCTCTCTGGTTTTTGTAGGTCTGAGGATACAGCTGTGTGTCCCAGTGCCCTAGGGGAACTCAATAATGGCGGCTGAGCACAGCGCTCCTTCTTGCATTAGAGTCTAGAGTCTGCGTGAACCCAGGAAGTGTTTTGGTGCTGGGTGTCCTAAGCGTTAGAGCTGATGATCCCCTCCGCTGAGGGTTTCCTCCTGCCAGAGACTCTCAGTCTTTGCTTTGGGTACCGCTGTTCTGTCTGGGGTAGCGAGTAGAACCCACAGGCACAGATGCCTGATTGTGGCTCCGCCTTTCTGGCTGTTCAGAGCCTTGGCTGCTGCCTAAACTGGGTAATTTTCCCTAGACCGTTTCGGGGTGGGGGTGTCGACTGAGTGCTCTGAGATCAGGCCAGCCGTTTCCCTCCCTGTGGGTTTGCACCTGCCAGTGAAATGCAGTCTCTGGTGCCTGGTGCCCTGGTGTCCACAGTTCTATCTGAGGCGGCGAATCAGATGCCCAGGCAGGGCTCTGTGCAGGCACCTGGGTCCCGGCTCTGGGTCCGGGCTGGCTCTTGGGGCGCCTGCAGAACCCGAATCTTTTCCAGGGGATGTCTGGGTGAGCTAAGGTAGGTCCCAATTGTTTTCTGCTCCGTGGGGTTATCTCTCGACTGGGAAATCCAGTCTACGGTGTTGTGGGCCCACAGTTCAGTCTGGGGCAGTGACCAGATCACGCTGGCGTGTAGCTCTGGGCTGGCGACCAAGCGCCTGGCGGTACCAGGATGTCTTCCGCGGTTTAGCCGGGTGAGTTAAAGCTGATTGTATCCCCCACCGTGGGGTATCCTCTCACCTGAGAAACATAATCACTTGTGTTTTATGGCCACGAGTTCTGATTGCTGGTCACTGTGCCAATCCTGCTGTGCTGCTCCTCAGAATGAGAGTCCTCCCGGCGCCGCCATCTTGCCCCCCCCCTTTTTTTTTTTAACACAACAACTATTTAACTCGTGTTTTTATTCATGCTGAGCTCAGCTCAGAGGCTACTCTGGGAATTGGACTCAGGACCTCTGGAAGAGCAACCACTGTTTTTTTTACCTCTGAGCCATCTCTCCAGCCCACTACTTATCTTCTTTGTGCCTCTGAATTGTGGTATGTTTATCCTGTACTAGCTAAAGTCCTCTTATAAGTGAATACATACTATGTATGTCTTTCTGGTTCTGGGTTGCCTCACTCAGGATGATCCTTTCTAGTTCCATCCAGTTGCTCACAAATTTCATGATGTCTTTGTTTTTGATAGCTGAGTAGTATTCCATTATGTAAACGTACCACAGTTTCTTTATCAAGACTTTCTATCAGTCATGTTCTTTTTTATGTCATGAAACACATTAAGAAGGATTACACTGCATAAATTCCATCCATATGAAAATGATACAAAATTCTCTAAAATATAAAATAAAAGTGTAGTTGTTGGTTTGAACTAAGGTCTCATGTGGTCTTCACCAATGTACCTGAGTATAACCTTACTCTATCAGGGGTGTGCCACCATGATTGCTTTATACACCCGAGGGATCAACTTCAGGGTTTCATGCATACTAGGCAAGCACTCTGTCAAATGAGTTTCACCCACAGTTCAAACAAAGGTGCCATTTTGAATGCATTTCATTATGCATGGAATAAATAGTTACACATGAAGCTCAAACCTGTAATCATAGCATTTGGGAGGCAGAAGCCAGAGGACTTCTGTGCTATCTAGGTCATTCTTGGCTATAGAGTAAGAATTTGTTTCAAAAACCAAAACCAAACCAACCAACGAACAAAACAAAAGAAAAATAAAAAACCCACAAAAAAACAAGAACAAAGACAATAAATAAAGATGGATGGATAATAATGTGATGAAAATTTATTTGAATTAACCATTGCTTTGATGGATGAATTATAATTTTTTATGAAAAGTTCACAACAATTTGATCCAGATAGGATTTTTAAAAAGTTTAGCACTGTGAACTTTTATTATATACCAATATTTCTTTTTTTGTGGATTTTTAAAATTAATTAATTCCCTTTACCTCCTGGCGGTAGACTCTCCCTCCTCTCCTCCCAGTTCCACTTTCCCTTTTACATCCTCCCTCCCTGTTCCTCAGAATAGGAAGATCCCCTACCTACCCACCCCAGCTTATGTAATCTCATGATGATTGAGTTTGTCTACTTCCTTGGTGGTAAGTCTTGTGAGTGGGAAGTGATCAAAAAGCAGGCAATGGGGTCCATGTAAGAGACAGCCCACACGCCTCTTACTAGTGGACCCACATGAGGCCTGAGCTGCCCATTGACTACATATATATAGAGGACCTAAGTCCAGTCCATGCATTGTTCATGCTTTGGATTATGTAAGCCCTTCGGGCCCTGGTTAGTTGGCTTTGTTGGTCTTCTTGAGGAGCTCTTGTCACCTCTAAATCGTTTTATTCTTCCCCCACCTTTTCCACTAAGCTCCCTATGCTTCACCCAATGTTTGGCTCTGAGTCTCAGCATCTGTTTCCAACTTCTTCTGGGTGGATCCTCTCCTGTCCACAAGTATGGCAGAGTACTGTTAATAGTGATAGGGGTTGGCTTTCTTCCATGTGGTGGGTCTTGGGTTGGGCCAGGAATTGACTGAACATTCCTAGATATCTGCTCTATCTGTTCTATCTTTATTCCTGCAGGTCTTGTGGGCAGGACAAGTTTTGGATCAAAGTTTTTTTGTGGGTAGATTGGTGTTCTCCTCCTTCCACTAGGAGTCTTGTATAGTTAGAAATTATCTTCTTCAGTCTCCATGGTCCCTGCTATTAGGAGCATCAATGTTTCTTGACAGCTAGTTAGCACAGAGATTTCTGCATGGTTGTTCAGGGTTTAACTCAGCAAAGGGCACTGCTCCTGGATGGAGAAGCCCCACTGTGATAGCTGCTACTGGGTAGAAAGCCATCCTCAATGGTCTCCCACCAACTTCATTCCTCTGCTACAGAATAGTAGGTCATTTATCCTTTACTCCCAAGTCATGACTACTGGCCACAATAGAAGCAAAATGTTAATGGACCAGTTTCAACATCAGCTAAAATCAAATGGAGAGGTCAAGTTACAGACTAGAGAACTCCATGAGCGATGAGTAACCAACTTCATTAAATTCATCTACAGTCTCAGGCTTGGGGAAAAGATTGCTTATTAGGGCTTGTCAGTGGGAATTACCATTTTTCCTCCCACAATTCCTTGTACAGGAGGCCCTTCAGGAAGAAGCCTCCTACTGATGCAATTGTGCTGCAGAGCTTTTCCAACACTTTATAATAAAGAAGTTAAGAGATTTGTATGCAAGAGCGATGTGAGAAAGATTCATTCATGTCTGTATTGAGCACATGACATTTGGTACAAACAGTATTTTGCAAAAATTGTGTGGAATGAATGAACTTCTTTTCCATCTTGAAATAATATATAATGTTGGAGAAATTACTTTGTCTTTTTAGCCTTAGTTTTATAATTTGTAAATCAGGAATAAAGAAAAACTTTTATTGCAAGATGTTTTGATAATAATATTATCAATATCAATAAATATATCAATAAATAATGTTATCAAATATCAAATAATAATAATGTTTTGATAATAAATGTGAACAAAATGAAAAAATAAAAAAATAAATGTGTCTGGGCTCTAAAGTGCATTCTAAGCTTAAAAGATAAAAATGTGATAGTTTGTGTTGACTTTTCCAAATATATCCTCTCTTATATTAATACATTCAGCAGTTAAAAAAGAGCCGCCTTTTTTATTGATCTTCTTATACTTGATAAAGCAGACACTCTAAATTGCCAAAATAGCATACTTCTTTACTCTCTCCCATCAGATATATAACATTCTTTAATTAAAAATTTAATTAAATTAATTAAATTAAAGAATTAAAATTTAATTAATTAAAAATTTAATTAAAATTTCAAGGACATGAAAGTATAAGGTGTACAATTTGGGAAAAAGAAGCAGATATGTGTATGAAGAGGTAAGTATAAGAAACTAGGCAAAAAGTATGATGAAAATGCTGGTACTCACATGCAGGAAATTCCATCAAGAGACTCATAAATTTTTAAAATTAATATACACTAATTAGAAAGTAGAATGGAAGCATGTTATCATCAGAATGATAATTCTTTTTCTATATAATTGGGTTAAAAGCATTGAACTCTAGTTTTTATAAGAGATGTAATAAAAAACAAAATGAAAATGAAAGCTAAGAGAAATAGCTAAGTATGTTCCATTTGGACTTTTTTGGAGTTCTCTCAGTTTGTGTGACTTAATATTAAGTGAATGTAAGGCAAGCAAGAAACTCTGTTTTATTAGGTGAGAGTCTATTTTTCTTTGAGATCGATGTTACTTAATATTTGGAGTTTTTTCTTTCTTTCTTTCTTTTTTTTTTTTTTTTGGTTGTTGATGTTCTGGGGATTTAACCACAGGCTGTGTGTGCTAGACAAATTTATCACCCTGCACAAAACTAAAGTCCAAGTGGATCAAAGACCTCAACATAAAGCCAGACATACTAAACCTGTTAGTAGAAAACATAGGGAAGAACCTTGAACTCATTGGCACAGGAGACAACTTCCTAAACAGAAAGAACACCAACAGCACAAGCTCTAAGATCAACAACCAATAAATGGGGCCTCAGAAGCCTGAAAAGCTTCTGTAAAGCAAGAACTGTCATCAGAACAAAACAACAGCCTACATATTGGGAAAGGATTTTCATCAAACCTATATCTGACAGAGGGCTAATATCCATATTATATAAAGAACTCAAGAAATTAAACACCAATAAAGCAAGTAATCCAATTAAAACACCGGGTACAGAGCTAAACAGAAAATTCTTAATGGAGGAATATCGAATGGTAGAGAAACGCTTAAAGAAATGTTCAACGTCCTTAGTCATCAGGGAAATACAAATCAAAACTATCCTGCGATTTTACCTTATACTCATCAGAATGGCTAAGATCGAAAATTCAAGCGACAACACATGCTGGAGAGAATGTGGAGAAAGGAGAACCCTCCTGCATTGCTGGTGGGAATGTAAACTTGTACAACCACTTTGGAAATCAATCTGGTGCTTTCTCAGACAGGAATAGTGCTACCTCAAGATCTAGCTATAGCACTCCTAGGCATATATCCAAAATGTGCTTAAGTATACAACAAGGACATTTGCTCAACCACATTCATAGCAACATTATTCGTTTTTTTTTCCCAAATTTTTATTTTTTTATATTAATTACAGTTTATTCACTTTGTATCTAAGCTATAGCCTCTTCTCTCATTCTCTCCCAATCCACACCCACCCTCCCTTATCTCCTCCCTGCCCCTCTCTAAGTCCACAGATAGGGGAGGTCCTCCTCCTTTTTCATCTGACCCTAGTTTATCAGGTCTCATCAGGGCTGGCTGCATTGTCCTCCTCTGTGGCTTAGCAAGGCTGCTCCTCCCTTGGTGGGGGGCAGTGGGGAGGTCAAAGAGCTAGCCACTGAGTTCATGCCAGAGACAGTGACTAGAGAACCTACTTGGATACTGAGCTGCCGTGGGCTATATCTGAGCAGGGGTTCTAGGTTATCCATGCATGGTCCTTGGTTGGAGAATCAGTCTCAGAATAGACCCCTGTGCCCACATATATTTGATCCATGTGGAGCTCCTGTCCTCCCCAGGTCTTACTAAATCCTTCTTCTTTCATATGATTCCCTACACTCTGCCCAAAGTTCGGTTATGAGTCTTGGCATCTGCTTTGATACACTGCTAGGTAGAATCTTTCAGAGGCCCTCTATGGTAGTTCCTGCCCAGTTTCCTGTTTTCTCCTACTTCCAATGTCCATCCCATTTGTCTTTCTAAGTGAGGATTGATTATCTTACCGAGGGTCCTCCTTCTTGTTTATCTTCTTTAGGTGTACAGATTTTAGTATGTTTATCCTATCTTATAGGTCTAGTACCCACTTATAAATGAGTATATACCATGTGTGTCTTTCTGCTCCTGGGATACCTCATTCAGGATGATCTTTTCTAGATCCCACCATTTGCCTGCAAATTTCATGATTTCCTTGTTTGTAATTAGCAGTATTATTCATAATAGTCAGAACCTGGCAACTACCCAGATGTCCCTCAATGGAAGAATGGATACAGAAATTGTAGTACATTTACACAATGGAATACTACTCAGCAATTAAAAACAAGGAAATCATGAAATTTGCAGACAAATGGTGGGATCTAGAAAAGATCATCCTGAGTGAGGTATCGCAGAGGCAGAAAGACAGAAATAGGTATATACTTACTTATAAGTGGATATTAGACATATAATATAGGATAAACATACTAAAATCTGTTCATGTAAAGAAGCTAAGCAAGAACGAGGACCCTGGGTAAGATGATCACTCCTCACTCAGAAAGACAAAGGGGTTGGACACCAGAAGAGCAAGAAAACAGGAAACAGGACAGGAGCCTACCACAGAGCACCTCTGAAATACTACCCAGCATGGTATCAAAGCAGATGCTGAGACTCATAGCCAAACTTTGGGCAGAGAGCAGGGAATCTTATGAAAAAAGGGGGAGATTTAAAGACCTGGAGGCCTTTAAATCTTTGTAGCAGGAGCTACAAAGGAGAGCAACAGAACCATATAATCTCGGTACAGGTGTCTTTTCTGAGACTGATACTCTAACCAAGGACCATGCATTGAGATAACCTTGAACCCCTGCACAAATGTAGCCCATGGACGCTCAGTCTCCTAGTAATGGGAATCAGGACTGTTTTTGACATAAACTCGGTAGCTGGCCTTTTGATCACCTCCCCATTTGCAGGGATCAGCCTTACCAGGCTATAGAAAAAGACAATGCAGCCAGTCCTGATGAGACCTGATAGGCTAGGGTCAGATGGAAGGGAAGGAAGACCTCCCCTATCAGTGGACTTGGGAAGAGGCATGGAAGGAGAAGAGGGAGGAAGGGTGAGATCTGGAGGAGATGAGGGAGCAGGCTGTAGCTGGGATACAAAATGAATAAACTGTAATTTATAAAAAAATTAACAAATAAAAAAAGATGGACCCTCCAAAGAATTGTATAAGGTTAAATAAGATTACACTGTGGGATCCTGTTACATTAAAATGTATGTCTTTATTAAGGACACCAAAGAACTCACCTCCTCTGTTTCATACATACAGTGAGAAAGGCCATATGTGTATACAGTAAGGAAATCACTCCAGTGTGAAAAGTGACCGTTCTTAGAAAGATGTGTTGGCCACTTAATTCAGAACTGCTCATCATCTAGAATGTTGAGAACATAAACTTCTGCTGTTTGAGCCTGACTCCTATGGTATTTCATTACATAAATCTGAACAGATGAATACAAAATTCCCTCTAACTTCAGTACCTGTATTGGTGGGGAACAGAGTCAGACCTCTTGCCCACGCCCCAGCTAAATATTTAGTCATGTGTTTACAATTTCTGGCTGACCGCCAGACAACCCATTCTCATCCAAATGGAGTTTACTTTCCCTTTAACTTGCACCTCTCCATGAACTACTTATCTACATGATTTATTTATCACCATTCATCCTGTCACTTAAACGAGGAAATTGAGAATTGCTCTCTCTTTATTGGTCAGATGTCTGCTCTCTTCTAAAACCCTTGAAGGCAAAAATCCATCTTTGTACCTATTTATCTCTAGAATGAGATTCAAGGCCTCACAGTTCCTAGGCACTTGAAAGTGAAAAAATGAGTTATCGGGACAGTATCATTGTTCACTGCAACCTCTGAGCTAGCCAGAATGGCTCGGATGCCTGTTTCTGATGGTAAATGAGAGAAAATTATGGAAAAAGGGAGCTCATTGCTAGCAGTCACCATCGTTTTCATCTGAACTTGCCCCAGGAATGTTCAAATTCTATTAGTCTTCTAATTTGAACTTTTAAATGTATACATTTGCCTCCAGGTGTGGGATTTGAAAGAGTGTGTCTCCCATTGCCTCCTGTATTTGAACACTTGGTCTCTGGTGGATGACTCTGTTTTCATAGGTTGTGGAGTCTTTGGGAGGAGGAGCCTTGCTGGAGGAATTAAATCACCAGGTGGGCTTTGACAGTTTCTGGCTTTACCCCACTTCTAGTTCACTTTCTCTGCTTCGTGTTTGCTGTTGAGGATGTGACCTATGAGTTTCCTGTTCTTGCCTCCATGCCTGCCACTTGCTTTTATACCTTTGTTCCATGATGAACTTTTTGAAATTTTTTATTTAAAATAGATTCTTCTCTTCCACTGCTTCTGGTGTCTATCCTGTTTTCCATTCTGAATGAGTTTTAAGCATCCTCCCTAGGATCCTCCTTAGTGTTTAGCTTCTTTCAGTCTGTAGATTTTAATATGGCTATCCTGTATTATACAGCTAATATCCACTTATAAGTGAGTGCATACTATGCGTGTCTTTTTGCGGGTAGTGTGGCCTTACCAGGCCATGGAGGAACAGGATCCAGGCAGTCCTGATGAGACTTGATAAGCTATGGGCAGATGGCAATGGTGGAGAACTCCCCCTTTTGGTGTATTAGGGGAGGGTGATGGGAGGAAGAGTGAGGGAGGGTGGGATTGGGAGGACTTGGGGGAGGGAGCTTCAATCAAGATATATAATGAATGAATTGGGAAGAAAAAACAAAACAAAACAAAAACCCCACTAAACTGGAAGCCTTAATATATACATAACATATGTGGACTCATGCAGACCCTGTGTAATCTCTGTGAGTTCATATGAACTTTTCCCATGTTGATTTAGAGGGCTTTGTTTTCTTTGTGTCCTCCATTTCCTCTGGCTCTTTTTGCCTTCTTTTCTCTGAGATTTGCTGAGTTCCTGGCAAGGGTTTTGGTAGAAATATCTCTTTTAGAACTAAGAGTTCCAAGGTCTCTCTCTGCATAATGGCTGGCTTTGGGTCTCTGCATTTGTTTTCATCTCTGAAAGAGGAAGCTTGTCTGATGATAGCTGAACAAGACACTGATCTTTGAGTATATCACAATACCATTAGGAGTCAATTTAGCCACTAAGACTCAGTCCTGGAGCCTTAACCCCAAGCAAACTCTTCCATAAGTGGCTTTTGGTTATGATATTTTATCACAACAACAGAAAACTAACTAATGCACAAGGTTCCTGTCTAATATCTATTCTTCGAACTTTCTAATACTTTTGGATTTCTCCAGGAAAACCTTAGTCCCTTTAAGAGTGTTACTATGGAATCCAAATATTAGCTTTACCTGTTCTCATAGTGTGTATGGAAATTACCAATTTTGTTGTTGGAGGCTCTGCTCCGTGCCCAGGAAAACGCAGAGAGGAATCCAGGGAAGAGAGTGTATGGGCTCTTATGTATCCATTTTTTGTTTTCTGTTTTTTGAGGCAGCATTTCTCCATGTAGCCTTGGCTGTAGTGGTACTTGTATCCCTCTTTTTTTTTTTTATTTTTTTGAGTCAGGGTTTCTCTATGTAGCCTTGGCTGTAGTGTAGAGAAGGCTAGCCTTGAACTCACAGAGATCTGCTTGCCTCTGTCTCCTGTGTGCTGAGATTAAAATGCATGCACTACAGCTAGGATTATATCTTTCAATTAGTAATAATACAAAATAAATATAGTCACTTAATTTGAGCCTGCATCAACTATACCCATGCTCCATAAAATATCAGTACTCTCATCTTCTTACATTAATACTATGAGGAAAGCATTTATATCTATTTCACCCAGGAAAGTAACTAACACTATGGGACATTACATACCTTTACTTGAGGCTATAAAGTTAATAAATGATAGAGCATGAATCAGAATCAAATTAGTGTCTTATAAACATGTTTCAAAGTACAACTTGGATTTTGCCCCTTGTCAATTTGTAGATGAAATGGGAGCATCAGAGGTCAAATGCAGATGCACTTCAAGGGACAGTCTTTCAAAGCTGTGCAGGAACATTTAAAACAGGCACACAAGCTAAATCCAGGAGCAAGGGGAAGTTCAATCCTGCAAGCCTATGTAGAGTATGGAGTTATTTTTTTTTTCTCTAGAGAAACAGGATTAGAAGTGGCTGTTTCTGCATACTTCAGAAGTGATTTAAAAAGCTTAATCACCCTTGGGCACAAGGCAGTGCTTTCCTCTATGTTTTTCAAGAGGAATGTCATGGGCTGAGTAGTCTGTCCTAAGTGCAGCCATGGAGGACATAAAATGATTTGCCTGCCATATAAAGCACTGGTTTGTAATTGCAAATGTAATGGATTAACCAAATGCCACACATATGACTCTTAAGAACTCCATTTAAAATAATAACCTATTTAGGAATAATCACTTAAAGTGTATCCTCTCTAATCTGCTCCTGGAGGCAAGACACTTAAATTAGTTTAACAAGAGTGCTATAAAAGGAAAATTTACAAACTACTTGCTCTATCACTTTCTTTTACAGTTGGTTGTTCTTGCGAATATATCGGTGTTATTAGGTTAATTTTGTTCTTTATCCTAATGCATTGAATATGAGGAAAGGAAATTGTGTCTTAAAGGGAAAATTCTGTCTCTGGTGAGCTCAATAGTGACTTTGCAGGCCAACTGTGCTACACAGTCAGACAGGGCCAAGATCTCAATGGAGGCCAGAGTAAATTAGAAGACAACAAAAGTTGCTTCCTTTCTCTGGGCAATTATACATTTTATGTCCTTTGCCTTATGCCTTCACTTTGTTGTCTTCTCCTTCGATGCCCTTCTCTGCTACCATATGTGTGCTTTCTGATAGCATTTAAGATGGCTGACACAGGATGAGGAGGTGCTCTTTTATGTAGGTATATGCTACTGAGGAAAGACTTCAGACAGTGATAGAAACCAAACCATAAAGCAGACAGATGATTCTGGGGTTTAAACATTAACTTGTATTATTTTTTATTTACATCTCAATGAAAGCTACATGTAAATATCCAGTTGCATATGACCTATCTGCAACTATTAAACTAGGAAAGAAACCACAGATGTATAAGCAGTTTCTGTAATATTGTCACCATAGAAACTACCCACATTGTTCTAGCATTTTAATTTTTATTGGTATACCATTATACTTCAGAGCACTCTGAGATTACTATAGTCATCAAATGTGTCATATGATTATTGTACTTACTCATAAATGGGAACATATGTATTTTTAGGATAAATCAAGAGAAAACACACACATTTGTGCATTTTTATCTAAAAATTAATTATGTATGGTTAGGCTCTAATATATCATCATTTTAAAGTAAAATATCTTGATAATTGAATTCTAATATATATTTTTATTTATGGTTTGTGACTCACAGTTATTTTTCTGAAAGATATCTATAGGCTTCTCAGGCTTAAA
This sequence comes from Psammomys obesus, assembly GCF_907164565.1. Taxonomy (NCBI): domain Eukaryota; kingdom Metazoa; phylum Chordata; class Mammalia; order Rodentia; family Muridae; genus Psammomys; species Psammomys obesus. The sequence continues at coordinate 26,677,948 of NW_026596069.1, forward strand.
AAAGGCTTTCTGCGATGAAAACAGTTTAAGAATGGCTTTGTTATGAATTTGGGCTCTTGATTCAGGCAATCGTGAGCAAACTGCTTAACTTATCTATTCCTGTTTCTTCAAGAGAAGCAAAGTGAAGAATATACAGTCTCTCATAGGCCTAAGATGATCTTATGTAGCATAATAATTACCAAGTGAACATAGCCATCCTCCTGCCACTCTGACTCAAGTCTGAATCATGGTTTTTTAATTTATTATTTTTTTATAAATTACAGTTTATTCACTTTGTATCCCAGCTGTATCCCCCTTTCCCTCCCCTCCCAACCCCACCCTTCCTCTCTCATCTCCTCCATGCCTCTCCCCAAGTTCAGTGATAGGGGAGGTCCTCCTCTCCTTCCCTCTGGCCCTAGCCTATCAGGTCTTATCAAGACTGGCTGCATTGTCTTCCTCTGTAGCCTGGTAAGGCTGCTCCCCCCTCAGGGGGAGGTGATCAAAGAGCCAGCCACTGTTAGAGACAGTCCCTGTTCCCATTACTAGGGAACCCACTTGGAGACTGAGCTGCCATGGACTACATCTGAGCAGGGGTTCTAAGGTTATCTCCATGCATGGTCCTTGGTTGGAGTATTGTACCCAGATAGCAAAACCCCAAAAGACCTCTAGAAGTTGAGTCCGTTGCAAAACACATGAGGGTTTATTACAAGCTGGAGCCCAGGTTGCAGCAACCTCGCTGGTGAAGAGGAGGAGTATGGCAGTGAGGTTTAGGGGAACAAGGTTTTTAAAGGGCAAAACTACAAATGGGGGTGGGAGAGTGAGTTACATGCCTTGGCAATACATGATTGGGTAATGGAAATGATTTGTTTACTTTAGTCCATGAATGGTCCTGGCCTGGCTCTCTGGGTGGGTTGCCAGGAGACTGTATTTCTTTAAGCAGTTCCAGCCATCTGGGCCAGTTTCCTAGCAACTGTATCTCTAGTGGGCAGGAAAAGAATGTGGTAAAGTTAGCTTCTCCCAGCAGGTCTCTGGACATGTCTCCACCTGGCTGGCCTTCATTCAGGCTTATGCTTTAAACTTTAAACCAATACTCAAAAAAAAACCCTAATTTTTAATTCTTTGGTCTCTTAGTATCAGTCTCAGAAAAGACCCCTTTGCCCAGATTTTTTGGTTCTGTTGCTCTCCTTGTGGATGGTTTTATATTATGCCAAAATTCAATAAAGCTGTTAAACATGTAAATTGACTTCAGAGGTTTTATTGGTTGAATTTTATCCAACAGAAAAGATGGTCTAAGAAGCCTAGGAAATGGCTTAGAGAACAAAGTACTTGCTGTGCAGATATGGGGGCTTGAGTTCAAATACTTAGCAGCAATCTAAATCTCAAGACACAAGTCTATAACCACAATGCTGATCAAGGTAGAGAAAAACAGATCCTGAGAGACTTATTGGTCATCCAGATTAACCAAATCTGTGAGTTTCAGAACAAGTAAGAATCTCTGTTTCAGGAAGAAAGGAGCTCTGGCCTCCACATACACCTTCGGGACACATGTACCACACACACATACACACAGGGACACACAGAACACACACAGATATGTTGAAATTTTGCTCAGTCATGTCCTTGAGTGTGACCATATTTGGTGATATAACTTGAAAGAGGCCATGAAAAGAAAGATAGACATAAATATAGTCACACATTAAATTGAGAGAAATAGATATGAAGACATGGAGAAAAAAAAGTGGAAAACAGGAGTAGCATACCAGGAAAAGGATTCTGGTGATTGTTGGCAAGATACCAGGAGCTAGACCAAGTAAAGAATTCTCTTGTAGGGCTCAGAGGGAATATGGCTTTGGTAATACATTGATTTTGAACTTCTAGATTTGAGAACAGATAATGCATTTCTGTAACAATTTAATGCTTTGTTATGACAAGTAGAAATAAAATCACATTTTTAAATAAAAAAATCACATTTTAAATGTTCCCCATACACTATGGTGTTGAATACTTCATCAGTTAACAACACTATTTAATATTCTTAGTACATTTATTTAGGCTCAGTGTTCAATCTCTCCCTTTCTCTCTCTCTCTTTGGATATGTGCTCATGTGCCATAGTCCATGAAGATCAGAGAATAACTTGCAGGAGTTTGTTGTCTCCTTCTATCCTATAGGTTCTGGGAACCAAATTCAGATCCTTATTCTTGATTGCAAGCTTCTTCATCTACCAAGATAACCTTACCAGTCCACAGTGATATCATTGTTAGAGGCTGAGGAAACTCTAAGTGTCAAGGCCTCAGTGGAAGAAAAATGAAGGGTAGGAAAGTGTGTACACTTTAAAGTTATGCCAGGCTCTGTCCCCTTCTTTTCTGTTTCTTGTCTTCCATAGGGAAATGCATCCTCTGCCACAAGTTCCCAGCCCTATGATGTTATGTCCATTAGCCATAAATTAAACCCTCTGAAATTATCAGCTACAATTAATCTTCCATCTTTTATGATGCTCCCTTGGGCATTTTGGCTACAGATGTTCAGGTGTCCGCAATGCCCCTTCAGATCATATTCCATATAGACTCTTCTACTGTCGTCTTTACTCTCACGCTCTCCACAAACATTTCTTGGCAGTCCCTTGTAACTCAGACTTCCCAGTAGTCTTGTATATAAAAGATAAAGACGGTGTTGTCTTTGCTAATACTCATCACATAGTATTACTTTTATTTAAAAAAATAAAAATAATCACATTTAAATAATAATAATAATAATAATTTTATTCCTGTACTCTAAAACTCTTAGAATATAATTTAGCTTCTTCTTGTATATATGCTATCTGTGTGTTTTATGTGCATCCAAAGCGCGCGTGCGCGCACACTCACACAGACACACACACACACACACACACACACACACTATTTGTATATAATTTCTTAGCCCCTCATTTTTTAGTTTCTAACTTGAATTAGGAATTAAGAACTTATGAATTAAAACAACTCATGAATGATTGTGCTTTTCAGAATCATTATAGAAAGGAAATACTTAATGTATAATAGGAACTGAATTATCTTGATTAATAACCATTAAAAAGGCAATTTATACCAATGGCATTTTATTCCTCATTGGTTACAGTACTCCATGAATTGAAATTTGTCATGCCACACTACACATCGAAAATGAGGTTCAGTACCACTATCTATACAGAATGATGCCATGGGCAGGAGTTACCTGGAAAAAGCCGATGAGGAGTAAATTTCTCTTAATTCTCTTAGTAGCACTGTGATGAAATTAGTGTTTTGCTTTATAGAGTATTGTTTCATCTCACTCTTCCAAAGTCAAAAGGATTGCAGGGAAGTACTTTTTCCTCATGGCGGTCCTTTAGTCAGAGCATTAAAGCCTGAGAAAAACTTGACAAGAGTTCCTCCCATGAAAACTTTTTAAGAAAACAGCAGTATGTCATGATGTCTAAGGTTTTCAGCAATCTGTTTTCTCACACTTGGACATATTTATTGAGTTAAGACACACACAATCAATCACTAAAGTCTGACAACCTTGCTTTGAGTAGAGAAAAAGCCAGTGTTTCTTGGGGATAGTATCTGGATGTTTTAAAGTTTAATAAAACAAGTATGTGCATAGAGTACAGTATTTTATGTGGTATTCTTTTACCTTCAAAAGTTATTTCTTTTGCCTGGGATGTGATATTAGTATTTATGATGCTTCAGGGTATATTAAGGAATATATAACATGTGAAAATTACATAATAACATCTGTATTTGCATCATTTATTCATTTAATTTTCAGTGTAAATAAAAATAAGGCCAATTCCAACATCAGTATTCCACATGTTATGTGCTCTAATGAGAATAAGAAATTACAAGAAAATGAAGGAAAGAGTGTGGGTGGGTGGTGTTATAGGTCTTTAATAGCTTAGGAAATGTTCTTTAAAATTTTTCAAGACTGGCACCATCTTCTTTCTCATGAATAAGCATCCATGAGAATTTGTTCTTCTGTTCTCAACCATTGTGAATTCAGAAGAATAAAAGAGAAAATTTCAAATGTACAGTGTGTAAGTTCTATAGGTATGTGGCTCCTGAGAGATGGAAGGTTGTGTGCCACCTGCCCAAGCCATGGTGTAACAGAGGCAAGTCCAGCTTAACTTGTAGGGTATACTGAGAGGAAGAGGCAGAGTTCCAGAGAGAAGCAGCAGGCTAAAGGATGGGGCCTGTGTGCTTAAGTAGAGAAAGAAGAGATCAGCACAGGGAAGCAGCTTCAGTTGCTGGGTAGGCTGATTTATCCTGGCCACAGTAGACCTCTTCAGAGATAGTACCACTAGACCATGGTAGGGCAAATGTACCCAAAGCCCTCCACCCCCTTGCAGATCAGTATCTGTTTTCAACTGTTATAAGACAGAAAGTCTCAGGACACCAAGGGGTGTACAGAGGAGCCTTGAGAAGACACTAATTGCTTTAGATTCTAAACTCTATGTTTAAACTCTAAACTCTAAAATTCGAGGGTCTTTAACCGATGCTCAAAGTTTACTAGGAAGGGTCAAAATGTTTCCTAGTATGCCCCTGAACACCAGGGAAGACTCCAAAATGGTTTTAAATGAACAAACTAAATTTAGCTTTCAGAAACAAAACAAAACAAAACAAAACAAAACAAAACATATCTAGCATCCAATTAAATATCCCCAGGTTGACAAAGAAACAGAAATAATGTACTTAATCATGAAATAAAAATCAACATCACACACAGAAGTGATAAAAATTATAAAATGGTCAAGTTGTTTCAAATGTAATTACAAAGTAATGTCACCTTCATACTGAGGCCTATCCAAGCCATACTATTTAAATACTGCCCCTGTCTCAGTCCTCTGTCCATTTCTCCTATCCTACTTTGCTTGGTCTGTTTTCTTTATAGTCATTTTCTTCCTACCATTATATACAAGAGTAGTACTACTTTTTAATTTTTAATATGTGTATAAAACTAGGCGATCCTGTTTATTTCTTTGTTCCACTTACCGTGTATATTCCCACAACGTTCCATGTAAACAGGGATCTTTATCTGTTTTATTGAGCCTAGAGCCAGTGGAAACACAAACATTGTTAAGTTAAAAAAAAAAGGCACTTCCCTATCTCTCACCTTCATGGAATTAATTTATGTTTCTGCGAGCAACAAAGGAACTGGCAGGCCTCAGCCTTGCCATATGCTCTTAAACACTGGCATAACAATGTGAAGTAAGAGGATCCCATGACTTCACAATTTAAACTTTCCTTTCTTTTAAAATGTAAGTTGAAGGCTGGAGAGATGGCTCAGAATTAAACGCTAGGCTCACAACCAAAAATAAATTGAAAATCAATGCATGGAGATCTCCCTTTTTCCTTTTAGCTTACTTGAACTACTTTGGTAATGAGAAATTATGTCAATTCAGGAATTACACTATAATAGAAATACTAATGAAATATAAGTGATTTCAACAAGAATAGGTTTTAAACATTCCCTTTGCATATTCTAATTTTCTCAAAATAATTTAAGTATAGTTGCAATAAAAACAAGAGGGCAGTTACAATAAAGATTAATGAAGGAGATATCTAATACCAATTAGAACAAAGGAAATATTAGTATGACAAAAATCATGACAAAAGATTTTTTTTAGTATGAAATATTCTGAGCTTCCTTTAAGGTATAACAAGAAAAAGGATAAATACAAAAAAATAATAGTAACAGCAAAAAGTGAATGATATTGTTTAATAAACTATTTAGATTTTTGGTATTAAATTTAAGGCAAAATATAGCCCTTTAATATAAAATAAATATCTTCAAGCTTAAGCTTATAGAGATATGTTAAAATCAAATGGTTTTCATATTTTTATAAATAAAGACACATTCACTAGAATCAATCTGTACAATTAAGTATAAAACATTCATATAAATTACTAATGAAAGAGACTGGGTCAAGGTTGATGGTCTTCAGGTATTCAAACACCTTCTTCACTTCCAAATCCAGCCCTCACAGTCTCCTCCTCAGCTCTGCAGCAGACTGCCTGCTGTGGCCTGCCCATCCTTTCTGCATCCATCCACCCTACAGACCTTCTACTACAGCCTTCCTCACCATCCATCTCTTCCTCCCAGCCTCCAACTTCCTAAGGCATTTCCTGGAACTCATCAGGTAGGGCAGAGGTCCCAGGCTCTCTTCAGTTCATTCTCTCTCCTCTCCTATAAATCACACCTTCCAGTCTCATCCACAGCTCTGTGTCAGACCACTTGCTGGAGGGGGGGCTTCACCCGATCTTGGTGCTACATCTTTCTTTTCTCTCTTCTGTGGATACTCTAGGCTGGTTACTCTAGCCCATTCTCATCCCTAAATGTCAGTTCCCAATACCTAGCTAGAAACACTCTTTTACATGGAACCCTTAGTGATCACATCTGGCAGGATCTCAAAAGCATTCCCTACCAGCCAGCCCACACTGTAACTTTTATTCACATCAGAGAGGGCAACAGTAATAGTGGGTGACATTGACATCTCACTGTCACCCACAACAGGTCATCCAGAAAAACAAACAAACAAACAAACAAACAAACAAAACAAAAGAAGAAACACAGGAGCTAACTTATGTCATAAACCAAAATAGAGAGAATATTTCACCTAAATGCAAAAGAATATACGTCCTTATTAATAGCTCATGGAACATTTCCCAAATGCACATATTTAGACACAAAATCAATCTCAACACATATAAGCAAATTTAAAAGACAATCCTATCTGCGCATCACAGATTACAGCTATATGCTAACAACAGTGGAAATAACAGAAGGCTTACAAACTCATGGAAACTGAACAAGTGACTACTGAATGAAAAATAGGTCAAGACAACAGTTATGAAAGAAAGTAAACACTTTCTAAAATTGAATGAAAAGGAAAACAAAAACATACTAAACTTATACTAAACACAATGATTTTAAGAGGCAAGTTCATAGCACTAAGTGGCTTCATACAAAATTGGAGCAAGCTCATATTAGTAACTTAAGGGAACACCTGAAAGTTCTTGAACAAAAAGAAAAAAATCACATCCAAGAGGACTAGATGCCAAGAAATAATCAAACTAAAGGCTGAAATCAGTAAGTTACAAACAAATAAGCAAAACAAAAGAGATTTTATGTATGTGTGTTTGAGAAAAATCAGTATTGCTAAACTCTTAGCTAGAGATGAAATCCTTAGCTAGAGATGAAATGGAAGACATAACCACAGACACTGAGGAAGTCCATAGACTCACAAGGACTATGGTAAATAATCAAACTCAGATTCAAATTGATAAAACAGAAACAAACATCAACTCAATTAGAATCAATGAATCAAAGAGTTTGTTCTTTGAGGAAATCAATATGACTGACACACCTTAGCCAAATTAACTAAAAGGCTGAGAGGGAAGATCCAATTTAACAAAATTAGAGACAAAAATGGGACATGACAACAGATATCAAGAAAATCCAGAGAATTATAAGGGTATACTTTAAAAACCTGTACTCACCAAATTGGAAAATGTAAAAGATTTTAAAATTTTTCTTGATACATAACACCTACCAAAGTTAAATCCAGATCATAAAAGAAATTTAAACAGACCAAGTGAAATAGAAGCAGTAATTAAATTCTCCCAACCAAAAGTAGCTCAGGGCCAGGTGGTTTTAGTGCAGAATTCTACAAGAGTTTCAAAGAAGTGTTAATCCTAATAATTCCTTGAATGATTCCTCAGAAATGGAAACAGTAAAAAGATTGCCCAGTTCTTTTAATGAGGCCATAGCTACCTAAACCGCATAAAGACTGAACAAAGAATGAGATTACAAACCAATTTCCTTTATGAACACAGATGCAAAAATTCTCAGTAAAATACTTTAAAACCAAACCCAAGAACTCATGAAAAGAAAATCCACATGACTATGTAGGCTTTTAAATTATGATTTTTAGGAAACAATAATTTAAGTCTTAAATATCCATTGTTGGAAAAAATCTGTTTCATTACTTACAGCTAAACACATGGAATTGAAAAATATGTTTAAAGTAAGAATAATTTTATTTCACAATCTGCTTCAAGCAAGGCTGTGCTCCTTCTGTTCTTTCTTTCTTTCTTTCTTTCTTTCTTTCTTTCTTTCTTTCTTTCTTTCTTTCTTTCTTTCTAGGGTTTCTCTGTGTAACAGGTCTGGCATTTGTGGAACTCGATCTGTAAACCAGGCTGGCCTTGAACTCACAAAGATACACCTGCCTCTGCCTCCTGAGTGCTGGGATTAAAGGAGTGTGCTACCAGTCCTGGCTTCTGTTCTGAACTTTCTCCCCTCACATTAGTCACTTTCACTCCTATGGACAGTTTTGCTTTTACTTTCATATTGTGTGTGCTTTTCTATGTGAAGTCTAAGAACCACAAATGAGAATGATGTGCTTGGTGAGACTGTCTCCAGTTGCATTAATTTCTCTCTATGCGTAAATACAGTCCCATAGACAATACTATTATTTGATTTAGTTTTGTTTTTAAATATTAAAAAAGATCTTAATAGCATAAAAGATATGATAGAAGATAAAAAAAAATCTACAAGTAAAACATGGAGAGCAGATAAAAGGAAGGGCAGTAGCCTCTGCTATGTGTAAAGGAATGGGTAGAGGGTGACCTGAGCAAGAGTTGTTATAGGTACTGTTGGGATGTCTTACATCCTCCACTCTTCTGCCACTCCATCATGTCTATTTCTCAACATTTGGCAGCTAGGCAACTATTTATTTTTCTCTTTAGAGCTATATTTTATAAGAAATGAAACAGAGGGTATAAGCGTAAAAGTCCACAACTATAGACTGGGGAATTATATAAAGTTCTAAAGGCAGAAAATAATTTAAACTTACATTGGTTCATGGAAATGTAATCTTTCCCAATTATATAGGGAAAAAACACATATAAATGCTTCAAAACACAAAGTCATTCTTTTTAAGAGGCCAGAGTTACTCTGATAACAAAAACTAAAATATTTTAAAATTATAGATCAACATCTCTCATGCAAATATGCTAAAAACAAACAAACAAACAAACAAACAAACAACCCCAAAAAACTATTAACTGAGTTGATCAAAGGATAAAAGACAATAAGTTAGGACCAGTAACGTTTTCTATTTGAAATACAAGGTATCTTAGTTGAGGTTACTATTGCTGTGATGGAACACCATGGCATAAAAGTCCTTGGGGAGGAAAGAGTTTGTTTGGTTGACACTTTTACATTGCAGTCCATCATTGAAGGATGTCTGGACATAAATTCAAGCAGGGCTGAAACATGGAGGAAGGAGCAGAAATACAGATCATGAGGAGCATTGTTACTGGCTTGATCATTATGGCTTACTCAGACTGCTTTCTTTTAGAACCCAGGGCCACCAGTCCAGGGATAACAGCACTCACAATGGGCTGAGTCTTCCCCCATGAATAACTAATTAAGAATCTGGATCTTATGGAGGGGTTTTTTCAGTTGAAGTTCCCTCCTTTCAGCTAACTCTAGCTTGTGTCAAATTGACATAAAGTACCTTTGCACGCAAGATTTATTGAAGGCTTTAATGTTAGTCAAGACAATTCATTGTATTAACAGGCTAAAATAATTAAAGGAAAACTATCATGTTAGCTTATCCTGAAATTTCAGTAAACCAAGTCCATCATGACACATAACTCTTAAGTGTGTTAGCTGTAGATAAGGATCAAACAACTAGAAAACAGTCAAGGGAGACCTTCAATTGCATGATAGATGGTGAAGAGCCTGAGTTTTTTCTTTGAAGCATGATGTCAATTGTGAGACACATGTTCTCCCTGCCCCTCTTATGAAATGAACCTTTAGCCAAAGGAAGGAAGAAAGAAAGGAAAGAAGGAAGGAAGAAACAAAGATAGAAAAATTGCTGTCTACTTTGGAGGACAAGATACATAACTGCCTGTACTCATAGACAGGATGGTTGTACATGGATGATTTTTACACAGAATTTTAGGAACTACAGTTAGACTTTATAAGCTAGGAACATCACCAACCTCATTCTATGAGGCCACAGTCACCTTGATACCTAAACCACACAAAGACCCAGCAAAGAAAGAGAACTTCAGACCGATCTTGCTTCTGAACATTGATGCAAAAATACTCAATAAAACATTCACAACTCTGCAATTCCCATCAAATACCAACACAGTTATTTACAGAATTTGAAAGAACAATTCTCAATTTCATATGGAAAAACAAAAGCCCAGAATTTATAAAACATTCTTCTACAATAAAGATCTTCTGGAGGTGTCTACATACCTGATCTCAAGCTGTACTATAGAGCAACAGTAATAAAAACTGCATGGTATTGGCAGAGAAACAGGTTAGAGGATCAATGGAATCGAATAGAAGACCTAGAAATAAACCCACACACCTATGGATGTTTGGTTTTAGACAATGAGTCAAAACAATACAATGGAAAAAAGTCAGTATTTTCAACAAATGGTACTAGTCTAACTAGAAGTCTACATGTAGAAAAATGCAAATAAGAAAAATTTGAACACAGGGGTCTTCTCAGATACTTCTACTCTAACCAAATACCATGCATGGAGATAACCTTGAACCCCTGCACAGATGTAGCCCATGGTAGTTCAGTATCCAAGTGGGTTACATAGTAATGGGAAGAGGGACTGCCTGTGACATAATCTGATTGGCCTGCTCTTTCATCACCTCCCCCTGAGTGGGGAACAGCCTTACTAGGCCACAGAAGATGGCAATGCAGCCACTCCTGATGAGATTTGATAGACTAAGATCAGAAGGAAAGAGAGGAGCACCTCCCCTATCAGTGGACTTGGGAAGGGGCATGAGTGAAGAAGGGGGAGGGAAGGTGGGATCGGGAGGAGGGAAGGGAGGGGCTTATGGGTGGATATAAAGTGAATAAAGTATAATTAATAAAATAAAAAAAGTTAAAAAAAAAGAAAAAGTGAGGAAGTGTCTCGACCTCATTGCCACAGGAGACAACTTCCTGAACATAACACCAAAAGCACAGGCTCTGAGATCAACAATTAATAAATGGGACCTCATGAAACTGAAAAACTTCTGTAAAGCAAAGGACACTGTCATCAGAACAAAATAACAGCCTACAGACTGGGAAAAGATCTTCACCAACCCTACACCTGATAGAAGGCTAATATCCAGAATTTATAAAGAACTGCAGAAGTTAAACACTAACAAACCAAGTAAACCAATTAAGAAATGGGGTACAGAGCTAAACAAAGAATTCTCAACAGAGAAATATAGAACAGCAAAGAAATACTTAGAGAAATGCTCAACATCCTTAGTCAATGGGGAAATGAAAATCAAAACAATTCTGAGATTTCACCTCCCAACCATCAGAATGGCTAGGATCAAAAACTCAAGGAATGATGCATGCTGGAAAGAATGTGGAAAAGGGGAATCCTCCTCCTTTGATTGTGGAAATGTAAGCTTGTACAACCACTTTGGAATTCAATCTGGTGCTTTCTCATAAAATTAGAAATAATGCTACCTCAAGATCCAACTATACCACCCCTAGGCATATACCCAAAAGATGCACCACTGTTCAATAAGGACATTTGCTCAACCATGTTTAGAACAGCTTTATTTGTAATAGCCAGAATCTGGAAACAACCTAGATGTCCCTCAACTGAGAAATGGATACAGAAATTGTGGTACATTTACACAATGAAATACTACTCAGCAATTTACAACAAGGAAATCATGAAATTTGTAGGCAAATGGTGGGAACTGGAAAGGATCATCTTGAGTGAGGTAACCCTGAAACAGAAAGACGCAAATGGCATTTACTCACTTATAAGTGGATATTAGACCTATAATATAGGATAAACATACTAAAACCTATTGTCCTAAAGGAGCTAAACAACAAGGAGGACCCTAATCCTCATTCAGAAGGACAAATGGGATAGTCATCAGAAGTAGGAGAAAACAGGACAGGAGCCTTCCACAGAGGACCTTTGAAAGACTCTACCCACCAGGGTATTGAAGGAAATACTGAGATTCAGAGCCAAACTTTGTGCAGAGTGCCAGAATCATTATGAAAGAAGAGGGAGATAGGAAGACCAGGAGGGGACAGGAGCTCCACAAGGAGAACAACAGAGCCAAAAAACAATACAATACAATACAATACAATACAATACAATACAATACAATACAATACAATACAATACAATACAATACAATACAATACAATGCAGTATAAAACTGGGCCGAGGAGGCCTGGAGAGACCAATACTCCAACCAACCAAGGACCATATATGGAAATGACTTAGACCCTCTGTTCAACAAAAGCCCATACACTCAGTCTCCAAGTGGGTTCCTTAGTAAGGGGAACAGGGGCTATCTCTGACATGAACTCAGTGGCTGGTTCTCTGATTACCTCTCCTTGGGGATGCAGCCTTGCCAGGCCACAAGGAAGACAATGTAGCCAGTCCTGATGAGACCTGACAGGCTAGGGTCATGTAGAAGGGGAGTAGGTCCTCCCATATCAATGGACTAGGAGAAGGGCATAGAGGGAAAACAGGAAGGTAGGATGGGACTGAGAGGAGAAGAGGGAGGGGGTCACAGCTGGGATAAAAAGTGAATACATTTTAATAAATAATAATTTAAAAATAATTTTTAAAATATGATAAAAAATACCCTCAAACCGAATCCAAGAACACATAAAAGATATTGTGCACCTTGACCAAGTAGGCTTCATCTCATGCATACAGGGGTGGTTCACCATATGAAAATCCATTAATGTTATCCACCATGTAAACAAACTGAAAGAAAAAATCCACAGGATCATATCCTTAGATGCCAAAAAATACCAAAACAAAACATTTGACAAAATCCAACACCCATTCATATTTAAAGTCTTGAGAGATCAGGGATACAAGGCACATACCTAAAGCAATACACAGCAAGCCTCTAGACAACATCAAACTAAATGGAGAGAAACTTAAATCAATCTCACTGAAATCAGGGACAATATCTCTTCAGCATAGTTCTTGAAGTCCTAGCTAGAACAATAAGAAAACTAAAGGAGATCAAGGGGATACAAATAAGAAAGGAAGAAGTCAAAGTATCACTATTCACAGATGATATGATAGTATACATGAGCGATCCCAAAAATTCAACCAAAGAACTCCTTCAGCTGATACACAGATTCAACAATGTCGCTGGATCCAAAATTAACTCAAAAACATCTGAAGCCCCCCTGAATACAAAAGTCAAAGGACATAGAAAGAAATTAGGGAAACAACACCTGTCACAATAACTACAAATAATACAACTTTGACTTCCTTCACTGACATGGATCTCTAATCTTCCTTAGCTCACAACCTATTTCTTTTTAATTTTGAGTAGTACTATTCCTAATTTTCTGAGAAAGTGCCTGATTGATTTCCAAAGTGGTTGTACAAGTTTACATTTCCATCAGCAATGGAGCAGGGTTCCCCTTTCTCCACAACCTTTCCAGTATGCATCACCCCTTGAGTTTTTGATCTTAGCCATTCTGATGGGTGTAAGGTAAAATCTCAGGGTTGTTTTGATTTGTATCTCCCTGATGACTAAGGACTTTGAGCATTTCTTTAAGTGTTTCTCTGTCATTTGATATTCCTCTATTGAGAATTCTCTGTTTAGCTCTGTACTCCATTTAAAAACTCTTTTTATTACTATTTATTACAATTTATTCACTTTATATCCTGGCTGTGGTCTCCACCCTCATGTCCTCCCAATACCACCCTCCCTATCTCTTCTCCCCTTATGCTCCTCCCCTAGTACACTGATAGTGGAGGTCCTTCTCCCCTTCTATCTGACCCTAGTCTATCAGGTCTCTTAAGGACTGGCTGCATTTTCTTCCTTTGAGGCCTGGCAAGGCTGCACCCCTTAAAGGGAGGTGATCAGAGAGCTGCCACTGAGCTTATGCCAGAGACAGCCCTTACCAGGAAACTCACTTGGAGACTAAGTCTATGGGCTACATCTGAGCAGAAGTTTTAGGTTTTCTCCATGCATGGTCCTTGGTTGGGGTTATCAGTCTCTGCAGGGCCTCTACGCCCCGTCTTTTTGGTTATGTTGGTTTCCTTTTGGAACTCATGTCCCCTCCAGGTCTTTCTTTCTTTTTTTTCCCTTTCCTTTGTTTCTTTATTTTCCCATTCCTTTCATTTTCTTTCCCTTCCCTTTCATTTTCTTTCCCTTCCCTTTCCTTTCCCTTTCCTTTCCTTTCCTTTCCTTTCCTTTCCTTTCCTTTCCTTTCCTTTCCTTTCCTTTCCTTTCCTTTCCTTTCCTTTCCTTTCCTTTCCTTTCCTT